>NC_084570.2:5525000-5640000 GCF_033978685.3 Nerophis lumbriciformis | reverse complement strand
TAGTGATACTAATACTCTCACTATTATGTTGGATCCACTATGGACTGGACTTTCACAATATTATGTTAGATCCACTATGGACTGGACTCTCACACTATTATGTTAGATCCACTATAGACTGGACTCTCACACTATTATGTTAGATCCACTATGGACTGGACTCTCACTATTATGTTAGATTCACTATGGACTGGACTCTCACTATTATGTTAGATCCACTATGGACTGGACTCTCACTATTATGTTAGATCCACTATGGACTGGACTCTCACACTATTATGTTAGATCCACTATGGACTGGACTCTCACACTATTATGTTAGATCCACTATGGACTGGACTCTCACACTATTATGTTAGATTCACTATGGACTGGACTCTCACTAGTATGTTAGATACACTATGGACTGGACTCTCACTATTATGTTAGATCCACTATGGACTGGACTCTCACTATTATGTTAGATCCACTATGGACTGGACTCTCACTATTATGTTAGATCCACTATGGACTGGACTTTCACAACATTATGTTAGATCCACTATGGTCTGGACTCTCACACTATTATGTTAGATCCACTATGAACTGGACTCTCACACTATTATGTTAGATCCACTATGGACTGGACTTTCACAATATTATGTTAGATCCACTATGGACTGGACTCTCACACTATTATGTTAGATCCACTATAGACTGGACTCTCACACTATTATGTTAGATCCACTATGGACTGGACTCTCACTATTATGTTAGATCCACTATGGACTGGACTTTCACAACATTATGTTAGATCCACTATGGACTGGACTCTCACACTATTATGTTAGATCCACTATAGACTGGACTCTCACACTATTATGTTAGATCCACTATGGACTGGACTGTCACACTATTATGTTAGATTCACTATGGACTGGACTCTCACTATTATGTTAGATTCACTATGGACTGGACTCTCACTAGTATGTTAGATCCACTATGGACTGGACTCTCACTATTATGTTAGATTCACTATGGACTGGACTCTCACTATTATGTTAGATCCACTATGGACTGGACTCTCACTATTATGTTAGATCCACTATGGACTGGACTTTCACAATATTATGTTAGATTCACTATGGACTGGACTCTCACTAGTATGTTAGATCCACTATGGACTGGACTTTCACAATATTATGTTAGATCCACTATGGACTGGACTCTCACACTATTATGTTAGATCCACTATAGACTGGACTCTCACACTATTATGTTAGATCCACTATGGACTGGACTCTCACTATTATGTTAGATCCACTATGGACTGGACTCTCACTATTATGTTAGATCCACTATGGACTGGACTCTCACTATTATGTTAGATCCACTATGGACTGGACTTTCACAATATTATGTTAGATTCACTATGGACTGGACTCTCACTAGTATGTTAGATCCACTATGGACTGGACTTTCACAATATTATGTTAGATCCACTATGGACTGGACTCTCACACTATTATGTTAGATCCACTATAGACTGGACTCTCACACTATTATGTTAGATCCACTATGGACTGGACTCTCACTATTATGTTAGATCCACTATGGACTGGACTTTCACAACATTATGTTAGATCCACTATGGACTGGACTCTCACACTATTATGTTAGATCCACTATAGACTGGACTCTCACACTATTATGTTAGATTCACTATGGACTGGACTCTCACTATTATGTTAGATTCACTATGGACTGGACTCTCACTAGTATGTTAGATCCACTATGGACTGGACTCTCACTATTATGTTAGATCCACTATGGACTGGACTCTCACTATTATGTTAGATCCACTATGGACTGGACTTTCACAATATTATGTTAGATCCACTATGGACTGGACTCTCACACTATTATGTTAGATCCACTATAGACTGGACTCTCACACTATTATGTTAGATCCACTATGGACTGGACTCTCACACTATTATGTTAGATTTACTATGGACTGGACTCTCACTATTATGTTAGATTCACTATGGACTGGACTCTCATACTATTATGTTAGATTCACTATGGACTGGACTCTCACTATTATGTTAGATTCACTATGGACTGGACTCTCACTATTATGTTAGATCCACTATGGACTGGACTCTCACGATTATGTTAGATCCACTATGGACTGGACTCTCACACTATTATGTTAGATCCACTATGGACTGGACTCTCACACTATTATGTTAGATCCACTATGGACTGGACTCTCATACTATTATGTTAGATTCACTATGGACTGGACTCTCACTATTATGTTAGATTCACTATGGACTGGACTCTCACTATTATGTTAGATCCACTATGGACTGGACTCTCACTATTATGTTAGATCCAGTATGGACTGGACTTTCACAATATTATGTTAGATTCACTATGGACTGGACTCTCACTAGTATGTTAGATCCACTATGGACTGGACTCTCACTATTATGTTAGATCCACTATGGACTGGACTCTCACACTATTATGTTAGATCCACTATGGACTGGACTCTCACACTATTATGTTAGATCCACTATGGACTGGACTCTCACTATTATGTTAGATCCACTATGGACTGGACTCTCACTATTATGTTAGATCCACTATGGACTGGACTCTCACACTATTATGTTAGATCCACTATGGACTGGACTCTCACACTATTATGTTAGATCCACTATGGACTGGACTCTCACTATTATGTTAGATCCACTATGGACTGGACTCTCACACTATTATGTTAGATCCACTATGGACTGGACTCTCACACTATTATGTTAGATTCACTATGGACTGGACTTTCCCAATATTATGTTAGATCCACTATGGACTGGACTCTCACACTATTATGTTAGATCCACTATAGACTGGACTCTCACACTATTATGTTAGATCCACTATGGACTGGACTCTCACTATTATGTTAGATCCAGTATGGACTGGACTTTCACAATATTATGTTAGATTCACTATGGACTGGACTCTCACACTATTATGTTAGATCCACTATGGACTGGACTCTCACACTATTATGTTAGATCCACTATGGACTGGACTCTCACTATTATGTTAGATCCACTATGGACTGGACTCTCACTATTATGTTAGATCCACTATGGACTGGACTTTCACAATATTATGTTAGATTCACTATGGACTGGACTCTCACTAGTATGTTAGATCCACTATGGACTGGACTCTCACTATTATGTTAGATCCACTATGGACTGGACTCTCACTATTATGTTAGATCCACTATGGACTGGACTCTCACACTATTATGTTAGATCCACTATGGACTGGACTCTCACACTATTATGTTAGATTCACTATGGACTGGACTCTCACTATTATGTTAGATTCACTATGGACTGGACTCTCACTATTATGTTGGATTCACTATGGACTGGACTCTCACTATTATGTTAGATCCACTATGGACTGGACTCTCACTATTATGTTAGATCCACTATGGACTGGACGCTCACTATTATGTTAGATCCACTATGGACTGGACTCTCACTATTATGTTATATCCACTATGAACTGGACTCTCACTATTATGTTAGATCCACTATGGACTGGACTTTCACAATATTATGTTAGATCCACTATGGACTGGACTCTCACACTATTATGTTAGATCCACTATAGACTGGACTCTCACACTATTATGTTAGATCCACTATGGACTGGACCCTCACACTATTATGTTAGATTTACTATGGACTGGACTCTCACTATTATGTTAGATTCACTATGGACTGGACTCTCACTAGTATGTTAGATACACTATGGACTGGACTCTCACTCTTATGTTAGATCCACTATGGACTGGACTCTCACACTATTATGTTAGATCCACTATGGACTGGACTTTCACAATATTATGTTAGATCCACTATGGACTGGACTCTCACACTATTATGTTAGATCCACTATGGACTGGACTCTCACACTATTATGTTAGATCCACTATGGACTGGACTCTCACACTATTATGTTAGATCCACTATGGACTGGACTCTCACTATTATGTTAGATCCACTATGGACTGGACTCTCACACTATTATGTTAGATCCACTATGGACTGGACTCTCACACTATTATGTTAGATTCACTATGGACTGGACTCTCACTATTATGTTAGACTCACTATGGACTGGACTCTCACTATTATGTTGGATTCACTATGGACTGGACTCTCACTATTATGTTAGATCCACTATGGACTGGACTCTCACTATTATGTTAGATCCACTATGGACTGGACGCTCACTATTATGTTAGATCCACTATGGACTGGACTCTCACACTATTATGTTAGATCCACTATGGACTGGACTCTCACACTATTATGTTAGATCCACTATGGACTGGACTCTCACTATTATGTTAGATCCACTATGGACTGGACTCTCACACTATTATGTTAGATCCACTATGGACTGGACTCTCACACTATTATGTTAGATTCACTATGGACTGGACTCTCACTATTATGTTAGATTCACTATGGACTGGACTCTCACTATTATGTTGGATTCACTATGGACTGGACTCTCACTATTATGTTAGATCCACTATGGACTGGACTCTCACTATTATGTTAGATCCACTATGGACTGGACTCTCACACTATTATGTTAGATCCACTATGGACTGGACTCTCACACTATTATGTTAGATTCACTGTGGACTGGACTCTCACACTATTATGTTAGATCCACTATGGACTGGACTCTCACTATTATGTTAGATCCACTATGGACTGGACTCTCACACTATTATGTTAGATCCACTATGGACTGGACTCTCACACTATTATGTTAGATTCACTATGGACTGGACTCTCACTATTATGTTAGATTCACTATGGACTGGACTCTCACTATTATGTTGGATTCACTATGGACTGGACTCTCACTATTATGTTAGATTCACTATGGACTGGACTCTCACTATTATGTTAGATCCACTATGGACTGGACGCTCACTATTATGTTAGATCCACTATGGACTGGACTTTCACAATATTATGTTAGATCCACTATGGACTGAACTCTCACACTATTATGTTAGATCCACTATAGACTGGACTCTCACACTATTATGTTAGATCCACTATAGACTGGACTCTCACACTATTATGTTAGATCCACTATGGACTGGACTCTCACACTATTATGTTAGATCCACTATGGACTGGACTCTCACACTATTATGTTAGATTCACTATGGACTGGACTCTCACTATTATGTTAGATCCACTATGGACTGGACTCTCACTATTATGTTAGATCCACTATGGACTGGACTCTCACTATTATGTTAGATCCACTATGGACTGGACGCTCACTATTATGTTAGATCCACTATGGACTGGACTTTCCCAATATTATGTTAGATCCACTATGGACTGGACTCTCACACTATTATGTTAGATTCACTATGGACTGGACTCCCACTATTATGTTAGATTCACTATGGACTGGACTCTCACACTATTATGTTAGATCCACTATGGACTGGACTCTCACACTATTATGTTAGATTCACTATGGACTGGACTCACACTATTATGTTAGATCCACTATAGACTGGACTCTCACACTATTATGTTAGATCCACTATGGACTGGACTCTCACACTATTATGTTAGATCCACTATGGACTGGACTCTCACTATTATGTTAGATCCACTATGGACTGGACTCTCACACTATTATGTTAGATCCACTATGGACTGGACTCTCACACTATTATGTTAGATTCACTATGGACTGGACTCTCACACTATTATGTTAGATTCACTATGGACTGTACGCTCACAATATTATGTCAGACCCACTCGACGTCCATTGCATCCGGTCTCCCCTAGAGAGGGGGGGGGGGGGGGTCACCCACATATGCGGTCCTCTCCAAGGTTTCTCATAGTCATTCACATCGACGTCCCATTGGGGTTGTGAGTTTTTCCTTGCCCTTATGAGGGCTCTGTACCGCGGATGTCGTTGTGGCTTGTGCAGCCTTTTGAGACACTTGTGATTTAGGGCTATATAAATAACCCAGGTAGAGGTAGAAACAGAGGTAGAGGCAGAGGTAGAGGTAGAAGTAGAAAACAGACCCTAAGCATCTTCAAAAGATAACGTCTTACATTTGACCATGACCATGTAGACATCTATGGTGCAAATGGGCGGCTGAGGTAGGCGCTCGCCTTTCTCCAGGATGTCCGGGATCTCCCGCGTGGAGATGCTGTCGTACGGTTTGCCTCCGAACGTCATCAGCTCCCAGATGGTCACTCCTGAGGGAGGCGAAGGCCAAACAAAGGTCTCAGCAATACAAACGGGGGGGAAATGCAAATTACAAACAAAACAGGATTTCGGGGTTATTTCACAGGTGTGATCACATAAGAATGTATTTGGCACCCACCATAACTCCACACATCGCTCTGATGAGTGAACTTCCTGTAGTGGATGCACTCAAGAGCCATCCATTTAACGGGCATCTGAGGAGGGAAAGACATATTTGAGAGGGGAAAAGAAAATCTTACATTTAATATTTATAAGGTTATTTACACTTGAATTGTAATTGATCGCCTCTCCGTTTGCAACGGCTGCCTGATCCTTTGAGCTGCTCTTTGCGAGTTATTGGCGTATCGACGGCGCTTGGAGGCAGTGCCGCTTTGCTCGATATTACTCAAGTGCGATGAGTGATTGGCTGCGGCCTGACCCGACAATCGTCAATAGTTTGTGCGCTTTTTAAGGCGCTAAATGAGATGGTATCGGTCGTTTTGCCGCGCGTAATCTCAACAGATGGCCCCGTTTACAGCAGCCTGTGTGGGCCAGGATAGGAACACTGCAAAAACTGAAATCTAAGTAAGATTAAATATCTCAAATAAGGGTGATATTTGATTATTTTCTGTCTGATAAGATAATTCTTCTCTCTAAGCAGATTTTATCAAATCAAATCAAATCAACTTTATTTATAAAGCACATTTAAAATTTACCACAGGGGTAGCCAAAGTGCTGTACAATGAACAGGTTAAAAGATAAAACGAGTACCGAGCAAACACAACACAACACAAACACAACACGATAAAAAATAAATAATTAAAATAGAATAAATAAAAACATAAAAACATAAAAACAGGATCACAGCAGGTGTATTATGGGGCGCCATTGCAGGATGGATATCACTCAGTGTTAAAAGCCATGGAATAAAAGTATGTTTTTAAGAGAGATTTAAAAACAGGAAGAGAGGAGGCTTGTCTAACACTCAGGGGTAGGTCGTTCCAGAGCTTGGGAGCAGCAACGGCGAAAGCTCTGTCACCTCTAAGCTTCAGCCTTGTGTCAGGGACCGTCAACAGCAGCTGATCGGCTGATCTTAAGGATCGGGTGGGACAGTAAGGCTGAAGGGGGTCGGAGAGATAGGTTGGCGCGAGGTTGTTTAGACATTTAAAAACAAATAAAAGGAGTTTAAAATGTATTCGGTAACGCACAGGGAGCCAGTGAAGGGACGCTAAAATAGGGGTGATGTGCTCACGTCTGCGGGTCTGTGTTAGCAGACGAGCAGCAGAGTTCTGCACGAGCTGCAGGCGGGCGAGGGAGGCCTGGCTAATGCCAACATACAGGGCATTACAATAATCAAGACGAGTCGAGATAAAAGCGTGGATTAATTTCTCAAGATCATGTCTTGATAGAAGCGGTTTCACTTTCGCTATTTGGCGTAATTGATAAAAGCTTTTTTGAACGACGCTGCTGATTTGTTTTTCGAATTTAAAATCTGAGTCAAACTTTACCCCCAGGTTTGTGACAGAGTCGCTGAGATACGGGGTCAGAGTGCCGAGGTCAACGTTGGGGGAGGGAGAGCGACTTGGACCGAACAACATAACTTCTGTTTTGTCTTCATTTAGGCTCAGGAAGTTAGCTGAAAGCCAGACTTTGATGTCGTGCAGGCAGTCAATAAGACGTTGAACCGTGTTATTTTGTGCCATGGGAAAATAAATCTGGCAATCATCGGCATAAAAATGAAATGCAATACTGTACTTCCTAAAAATAGAACCAAGGGGGAGAAGGTAAAGCGCAAATAAAATTGGGGCAAGGATTGAGCCCTGGGGGACCCCATGTGGTAAAGGAGCTGTGGACGACATAAAACTGTCTACTTTTACACAAAAACTCCTGTCGGTTAGGTACGACCGGAACCAGTTGAGGGCGGCGCCCTTAATGCCCACACAGTTCTCAAGACGAGTGATTAAGGTGGCGTGGTCGACGGTGTCGAACGCAGCAGACATTATGTTAGAGTGTTTTACTTGTTTTAAGCGTTTTGGTCCTAAATGATCTCAGGAAGATATTACAGCTTGTTGCTGAGATTTGATGACCTATATTGAGTAAAACATGCTTGAAACTAGAATATCAACTGTTGTAAAGCTGTGTCATCAAGTATAAAACTACTTTTTCAAAGTAAAAATGTCTTATTTCAAGCATGAAATAAAAAATCATGACTTTGACGCAATTGTGTCTCATAATTAATTAATGCTGAAAGGTACATACAGGTTTTGGAGCAACATGTGTTGCCATCCAAGCAACGTTACCATGGACGCCCCTGCTTATTTCAGCAAGACAATGCCAAGCCACGTGTTACATCAACGTGGCTTCATAGTAAAAGAGTGCGGATACTAGACTGGCCTGCCTGTAGTCCAGACCTGTCTCCCATTGAAAATGTGTGGCGCATTATGAAGCCTAAAATACCACAACGGAGACCCCCGGACTGTTGAACAACTTAAGCTGTACATCAAGCAAGAATGGGAAAGAATTCCACTTGACAAGCTTAAAAAATGTGTCTCCTCAGTTCCCAAACCTTTACTGAGTGTTGTTAAAAGGAAAGGCCATGTAACACAGTGGTGAACATGCCCTTTCCCAACTACTTTGACACGTGTTGCAGCCATGAAATTCTAAGTTAATTATAATTTGCAAAAAAAAAAGTTTATGAGTTTGAACATCAAATATATTGCTGTTTTATTTTCAATGAAACAATAGAAAATACGTACTCATATGGTAGTACAGTTGGCACAGTACAGCAAACTGACAGTTAATATTTAAACATTTAACATGTGACATTTCAAACAATTTTGAACAGAAATAGTTCATGCACATTCAGATAAATTCCTCAAAATTACAATAAAAAAAAATTTGGCCGGGGGCCGGGCTGTATATATATATATATATATAAGCAACCCCCCCGTCCCAAAAAGCCCTTGATGAAAGCGGATACAATTTCACCCTCACCTATGAACCCACGCCAGGAAACCAGCCAAAAAAGAACAGAAAACGAAACGGCATCATCTGGTACAACCCCCCATACAGCAAAAACGTCTCAACGAACATTGGACACAAATTCCTCAACCTGATTGACAAACACTTTCCCAAAGACAACAACCTAAGAAAAGTATTCAACAAGAACAACATCAAATTGAGCTACAGCTGCATGAACAATATACGACAAATCATCTCAAACCACAACAAAACAATTGCAAATGAGCTGTCGACCCCCAGTCAGAACGACTCCAAAACCAACAAAGCATGTAACTGCCGAAAGAAACCTGATTGCCCCCTCAACGGGGGGTGCTTACAAACATCAGTTGTCTACCAATCTAAGGTAATACGCAAGGACATTAACACATCCGACACATATGTAGGATTAACCGAGGGAGAATTCAAAACCAGATGGAACAACCACAAGGCTTCTTTCAGGAACAAAAACCTGCGAAATACCACAGAACTCAGCAAACACATTTGGGACCTCAAAGACAATAATGTTGAATATTCAATAACATGGCAAATTCTTGCATCCAGCACACCTTACAATAGTGGTAATAAAAGATGCAACCTATGCTTGAAAGAGAAACTGTTTATTATCTACCGTCCAGACCTGTCATCCCTCAACAAGCGCAGCGAAATTGTAACAACATGCCGCCATAGACGGAAACATCTCCTAGGTAACACATGAGCCAATCACCACGCCCCTAGGCCAGCCTGTACCCACCCACTCTGTGCCCTATATAAACCATGGTATGCGAATGCTCCCATTAAAATCTCCTGACGATTGAGGGTACCCCCCTCATGAAACAGGCCTGTAGAGATGAAATAGTCTTGTGATTTTTTTTCCCCACACATACATATATATATATATATATATATATATATATATATATATATACACACATATATATATATATATATATATATATATATTTTTCCTTGCACACTAATGACTGAAAGAGGACGCACTTGGCGCGATGATGTCATGTTATCAATGGAAAAATGCATTTTTAGACAATACGATTTGCCTGAGCGGCTAGTAGACCCCGAGAGTAACAAGCGGTTGCTTTGTTGCCTTTCCATTAAGAACAATAAACTAGTTTTTAGTATAAGTTTGCTGGTTTCAAGAAATGTAATGCAGAGCGCATATCATTATGTCAAGATAATGGCACTAGCATTTACTTCATTTAAGAATATTTTTCAACATATTGAGCAAAAAGGCCTCTTTTTTTCTACCAATAAAAGTGCACTTGTTATTAGTGAGAATATACTTATTTTAAGGTATTTTTGGGTTCATTGAGGTTAGCTAATTTTACTTGTTTTGGAAAGTCTTGACAAGCCGAATTTTCTTGTTCTATTGGCAGATGATTTTGCTTAGTTCAAATAAAATACCCCTAATTTTTGTATTTTTTTTTTCTTGTTTTTGGACACTGACTTTTTGCAGTGTGGGCCAGGATAGGAACAAGAAGCCCCTTCCTGGAGGAAATCAGCGCATTATAACGGTATTTCGATTTCCATATTGAGTCGTTTGCAGCAAACATGGCCACTCATGCTTTGCTTGACAGGAACGATGCAGCATGACGAGTTGACAACTTCGCTTTTTTTTTTTTGTTGACAGGAATTGCCTGAACTTAAAAGACTCGCCGCTCGTAATGCTACTTTGACAAGAAAGGGAATCGGCAATGAGCCCATCAGGCGCGCCGGCAGGAAATGTGCTTGGCACTTCTGACTGATGTTCTCTGGTCACCAAACAAAACTTGTTTTTTTCCTTTTCTTCTGCAAGACACAAAGTCTTGCTGAGATCCTTCCAGCGTGTTTGATCGAAAGTAGAGCATTTGCGTCTGTAAATGTTTAAAAAATGTGAAATTATGAGTTGTTTTGCATGTAAATGCCTGGGGAAAAATCATGATACCTACTGTTTTAACTAGGGATGTCCGATAATATCGGACTGTTGATATTATCGGCCGATAAATGCTTTAACCCTTTTGTGGTGTTCGGGTCTGTGAGACCCGTTTTCATTTTGTATTAAAAGAAAAATGATACAATTAATTAATTTTTCAAACTGAGACTCACTGGCTTTGGCTCATTTTCTGTGAAGAACATATATTAGAATACATATTTAATGACCACACACCATACACCCCCCCTACACATTTTCTATTACATATAAGATGTCCACACACACACACACACACACACACACACACACACACACACACACACACATAGAGCAGGCCTAGACAGGAGGAGGACAGAGTGTAGGTACACAGAACATCGACGAGTCAAATGTGCGAGAAAATGAGAGCAGACAGTGTTGACAAACAATGTTGCAACCTTGTGTGGGAACCGCAGGTGCAGAAACACAAAAGAAGAATCCCTGTGGGATGCAGAAACTGGCAGGGAAATTTTCTGTGCAACGTTCATATTGTTGTTACTCAGCCAGCGTTTGTGGTTCTGATGGACCCGTTGCATTTTGTGGCTTTTAATGCCTCACAATCAAACACTTTTATGTTAAAATACTGAACATATGTTTATTGGGATAAGGTAAACATCTGTTAAAGTTCAAGTTAAAACTCTCCTATGCAAGGCGAAAACCGTTTATCAACAACACCCAGAAACGCCGTCGGCTTCGCTGGGCCTGAGCTCATCTAAGATGGACTCATACAAAGTGGAAAAGTGTTCTGTGGTCTGACGAGTCCACATTTCAAATTGTTTTTGGAAACTGTGGATGTCGTGTCCTCCGGACCAAAGAGGAAAAGAACCATCCGGATTGTTATAGGCGCACAGTTGAAAAGCCAACATGTGTGATGGTATGGGGGTGTATTAGTGCCCAAGACATGGGTAACTTACACATCTGTGAAGGCGCCATTAATGCTGAAAGGTACATACAGGTTTTGGAGCAACATATGTTGCCATCCAAGCAACGCTACCATGGACGCCCCTGCTTATTTCAGCAAGACAATGCCAAGCCACGTGTTACATCAATGTGGCTTCATAGTAAAATAGTGTGGATACTAGACTGGCCTGCCTGTAGTCCAGACCTGTCTCCCATTGAAAATCTGTTGCACATTATGAAGCCTAAAATACCACAATGGAGACCCCCGGACTGTTGAACAACTTAAGCTGTACATCAAGCAAGAATGGGAAAGAATTCCACCTGAGAAGCTTAAAAAATGTGTCTCCTCAGTTCCCAAACGTTTACTGAGTGTTGTTAAAAGGAAAGGCCATGTAACACAGTGGTGAACATGCCCTTTCCCAACTACTTTGGCACGTGTTGCAGCCATGAAATTCTAAGTTAATTATTATTTGCAAAAAAAAAAAAAAGTTTATGAGTTTGAACATCAAATATGTTGTCTTTGTAGTGCATTCAATTGAATATGGGTTGAAAAGGATTTGCAAATCATTGTATTCCGTTTATATTTAACACAATTTCCCAACTCATATGGAAACGGGGTTTGTATATGTTTCTGTATCTGTGCCTATTTCAAACAAACCGAAAAAAAATAAAAAATAAAAATCTGTGCACACGCGGGCCGGACTATTAAAATCATGTCATTAAAACAAACAAAAAAAAAAGACAACTTCAGATTGTTTACTTTGTCTTACTTTGGCCAAAATTAGAACAAACAAATTCTGAAAATATTACAATAAAAACATAGAAAAAACGACCGGCAGCGGTAAAGTTTAGATCGATGAAGGAAAGAAGAAAGTGAATAAATGTTTATAACTGTATAAATGTAAACAATTTTTGCATGGACTTCTTAAACAAATAAAATGTTTTTTTTGTTTTTAAAAAATATCAATAAAAAAGACACATAAAAAGTATTCATATTTTTATGTGTCTTTTTTATTGTAGTATTTTTTAAAAACAAACAAAAAAATATATATTTGTTTAAGAAGTCCATGCACCTAACTTTCTCCAGGAAAAAGCTTTCCTTCTTTTTTTGTTCGAGTCCGCCTTATTTTCTTTTAAAACGTCTCTCAGTCTTTGACCCTTGCTGTAGAAAAATGGCGGCGGCGGCGAGCGCCTGCCAGCTTACGTACGCCTCCTCGCAGTGAGTCCCGTGCGCCTCGCCGTATGACATTTCTCTGCGGGGTTTTTTTTGTCCGATTGGTTGCACAGGCTGTATAATAAATGATTTAGCAACCATTATATTGGCAACGGAAACGGCCACGTGCCGTCCAACGTAAGTTCATGAAGGATTGCGCAATCAGTGGGTAGGCTTGGCTCGCTTAGTCTCATCCCAGCTTTTTCTGTATTTAATCAAGAAATGTGCAAATTTCAGCGATCTTTAATCAACACGACCGGACTCATACAGGAAATACATATTTAACACCGCTTCATTAACACATTTTAATATTTATTAACATTATTCTTTTTAACCTTTCTTTAAACCTGCTCAGTGGCCTTGTGGTTAAAGTCCACCCTCCCTGAGACTGGGAGGTTGTGAGTTCGACTACAAAAAACGGGACCCATTGCCTCCCTGCTTGGCACTCAGCATCAAGGGTTGGAATTGGGGGTTGAATCACCAAATGATACCCGAGCGCGGCGCACACTGCTGCTCACTGCTCCCCTCATTTTGGTGATTTAACCCCCAATTCAGACCCTTGATGCTGAGTGCCAAGCTGGGAGGTAATGGCTCCCATTTTTATAGTCTTTGGTATGACTCGGTGTTAGAATAATCATGTATATAAATTATCACACAACTTTAGTATGCTTAAAATCCGTTGCTATAGTTATTAGCTATTTTGCTCAAGCTGTATTTTTTCTATCTGTGCAAGGACAAAGCTTCTTGTCTGAGGGGTGGCCTCAGCCGCAGATGTTATCTAGGGAACTCCTGAATAAATAGAGGGACGCGGGAGCTGTACCTTAGAGCGTAGGGCGAGACTGTGACTAAGTGTGCAGCTCCATGCGTTCTCCTCATGAGCTAAATTGAACTCTGTCTCTGCATGGTTCCTTGCTTCTTGTCTGTTTAATAAACGTCATCAGTGTTTAAACCTGACACTCGGCCAGGGTTTGAGCTCACGACCTACCCGTCTAACCAGTCTACCCACAAGGCCACTGAGCTGGTTGAGCTTACAGCACCTGGTATTCCCAAGGGGTCTCCCATCCAAGTACTAACCAGGCCCGACCCGGCTTAGCTTACGAGATCTGACGAGATCGGGCGTGCTCAGGGTAGTATGGCCGGAAGCCAGTAGGCTTCATCAGTTCATGTTCATAGATTTAGATCGGCGCCAAAACATCTCTTCGAAGACAAACCAAACAGTCCAGTTGCGATCGATTGAATGCACTGAGATGTCCTAAATCCTAAACTCTGTTTGGTTTAGGGTTTGAGGTTTGAGCACCGCTGCTGCTCACTGCTCCCCTCACCTCCCAGGGGGTGGAACAAGGGGATGGGGGTCAAATGCAGAGGGTAATTTCACCACACCTAGTGTGTGTGTGACTATCAGTGGTACTTTTTAGGGATGTCCGATAATATCGGACTGCCGATATTATCGGCCGATAAATGCTTTAAAATGTCGGAAATGATCAGTATCGGTTTCAAAAAGTAAAATTTATGACTTTTTAAAACGCCGCTGTGTACACGGACGTAGAGAGAAGTACAGAGCGCCAATACACCTTAAAGGTGCTGCCTTTGCGTGCCGGCCCAGTCACATAATATCTACGGCTTTTCACACACACAAGTGAATGCAAGCATACTTGGTCAACAGCCATACAGGTCAAACTGAGGGTGGCCATATAAACAACTTTAACACTGTTACAAATATGCGTCACACTGTGAACCCACACCAAACAAGAATGACAAATACATTTCGGGAAGACATCCGCACCGTAACACAACTTAAATCCAACAGGACAAATACCCAGAACCCCTTGCAGCACTAACTCTTCGGGGCCGCTACAATATACACTCCCCGCTACCACATACCCTCCAACCCTGCCCACCTCAACCTCTTCATGCTCTCTCAGGGAGAGCATGTCCCAAATTCCAAGCTGCTGTTTTGAGGCATGTTAAAAGAAATAATGCACTTTTTGACTTCAATAATAAATATGGCAGTGCCATCTTGGCATTTTTTTCCCATAAATTGAGTTGATTTATTTTGGAAAACCTTGTTACATTGTTTAATGCATCCAGCGGGGCATCACAACAAAATTAGGCATAATAATGTGTTAATTCCACGACTGTATATATCGGTATCGGTTGATATCGGTATTGGTAAGTAAGAGTTGGACAATATCGGAATATTGGATATCGGTAAAAAAGCCATTATCGGACATCTCTAGTACTTTAACTTTAACTTTAAATGTTTCATGGTAGGTGAGCCTCCCACAATCTCACATTACTGGTGGACAAATGCAAATGGACTGCACTGCAAAAACTGAAATCTAAGTAAGATTAAATATCTCAAAATAAGGGTGATATTTGCTTATTTTCTGTCTGATAAGATAATTCTTCTCACTAAGCAGATTTTTTGTTAGAGTGTTTTACTTGTTTTAAGAGTTTTGGTCCTAAATGATCTCAGTAAGATATTACAGCTTGTTGCTGAGATTTGATGAGTAAAACATGCTTGAAACTAGAATATCAAGTGTTGCAAAGCTGTGTCATCAACACTCACAAGTATAAAACTACTGTTTTAAAGTAATAATTTCTTACTTCAAGCATGAAAAAAAAAATCATGATGCCGACCGCATATCATTATGTCAAGATAATGGCACTAGCATTTACTTATTTAAGAATATTTTCCAACATATTGAGCAAAAAGGTCTATTTATTTTTTCTACCAAGAAAAGCGCACTTGTTATTAGTGAGAATATACTTATTTTAAAGGGGAACATTATCACCAGACCTATGTAAGCGTCAATATATACCTTGATGTTGCAGAAAAAAGACCATATATTTTTTTTACCGATTTCCAAACTCTAAATGGGTGAATTTTGGCGATTTATACGCCTTTCTATTATTCGCTGTCGGAGCGATGACGTCACAACGTGACCTCACATCGGGAAGCAATCCGCCATTTTCTCAAACACCGAGTCAAATCAGCTCTGTTATTTTCCGTTTTTTCGACTGTTTTCCGTACCTTGGAGACATCATGCCTCGTCGGTGTGTTGTCGGAGGGTGTAACAACACGAACAGGGACGGATTCAAGTTGCACCAGTGGCCCAAAGATGCGAAAGTGGCAAGAAAGTGGACGTTTGTTCCGCACACTTTACAGACGAAAGCTATGCTACGACAGAGATGGCAAGAATGTGTGGATATCCTGCGACACTCAAAGCAGATGCATTTCCAACGATAAAGTCAAAGAAATCTGCCGCCAGACCCCCATTGAATCTGCCGGAGTGTATGAGCAATTCAGGGACAAAGACCCTCGGTAGCACGGCAAGCAATGGCGGCAGTTTGTTCCCGCAGACGAGCGAGCTAAACCCCCTGGATGTCTTGGCTCACACCGTCCCGAAGATGATCAAGAGAAGAATATCGACCGTAGCTTCCCTGGCCTGCTGACATGAGGGTATGTCTACAGAATATATTAATTGATGAAAATTGGGCTGTTGCTAAATGTATTTCATATGCTGTAAACCTAGTTCATAGTTGTTAGTTTCCTTTAATGCCAAACAAACACATACCAATCGTTGGTTAGAAGGCGATCGCCGAATTCGTCCTCGCTTTCTCCCGTGTCGCTGGCTGTCGTGTCGTTTTCGTCGGTTTCGCTTGCATACGGTTCAAACCGATATGGCTCAATAGCTTCAGTTTCTTCTTCAATGTCGTTTTCGCTACCTGCCTCCACACTACAACCATCCGTTTCAATACATGCGTAATCTGTTGAATCGCTTAAGCCGCTGAAATCCGAGTCTGAATCCGAGCTAATGTCGCTATAGCTTGCTGTTCTATGCGCCATGTTTGTTTGTGTTGGCATCACTATGTGACGTCACAGGAAAATGGACGGGTGTATATAACGATGGTTAAAATCAGGCACTTTGAAGCTTTTTTTAGGGATATTGCGTGATGGGTAAAATTTAGAAAAAAACTTCGAAAAATAAAATAAGCCACTGGGAACTGATTTTTAATGGTTTTAACCATTCTGAAATTGCGATGTTTGTCGTTTTGCCTTCAAACTAACACAGGAGAGAGATTGAACCCTTGTGAATACAACAACAGAAGCGCTTTTTTTAATAACTGCTCCGGTTTTGATTTTATGACCCTTCAAAGACACGCTGCGCTGATGCTGCTGCATTGCTGTTTTTTTAAGATGGCTGCTCAAAAGCAGGAATAACCAACATGCCCACACAATGCAGACAAGGTAGGTGCACTAGACAAAAGTCTTGGGACACTTCAGACTAAAAGTAGACAAAAGTATTGGGACACTTCAGACTAAAAGTAGACAAAAGTATTGGGACACTTAGGACTAGTTTTACTTGTTTTGGAAAGTCTTGACAAGCCAAATTGTCTTGTTCTATTGGCAGATAATTTTGCTTAATTCAAATAAAATACCACTAATTTTTGTATTTTTTTCTTCTTGTTTTTGAACACTGACTTTTTGCAGTGTGTGAGGACATATACAGGTAAAAGCCAGTAAATTAGAATATTTTGAAAAACTTGATTTATTTCAGTAATTGCATTGAAAAGGTGTAACTTGTACATTATATTTATTCATTGCACACAGACTGATGCATTCAAATGTTTATTTCATTTAATTTTGATGATTTGAAGTGGCAACAAATGAAAATCCAAAATTCCGTGTGTCACAAAATTAGAATATTACTTAAGGCTAATACAAAAAAGGGATTTTTAGAAATGTTGGCCAACTGAAAAGTATGAAAATGAAAAATATGAGCATGTACAATACTCAATACTTGGTTGGAGCTCCTTTTGCCTCAATTACTGCGTTAATGCGGCGTGGCATGGAGTCGATGAGTTTCTGGCACTGCTCAGGTGTTATGAGAGCCCAGGTTGCTCTGATAGTGGCCTTCAACTCTTCTGCGTTTTTGGGTCTGGCATTCTGCATCTTCCTTTTCACAATACCCCACAGATTTTCTATGGGGCTAAGGTCAGGGGAGTTGGCGGGCCAATTTAGAACAGAAATACCATGGTCCGTAAACCAGGCACGGGTAGATTTTGCGCTGTGTGCAGGCGCCAAGTCCTGTTGGAACTTGAAATCTCCATCTCCATAGAGCAGGTCAGCAGCAGGAAGCATGAAGTGCTCTAAAACTTGCTGGTAGACGGCTGCGTTGACCCTGGATCTCAGGAAACAGAGTGGACCGACACCAGCAGATGACATGGCACCCCAAACCATCACCCAACCATGCAAATTTTGCATTTCCTTTGGAAATCGAGGTCCCAGAGTCTGGAGGAAGACCGGAGAGGCACAGGATCCACGTTGCCTGAAGTCTAGTGTAAAGTTTCCACCATCAGTGATGGTTTGGGGTGCCATGTCATCTGCTGGTGTCGGTCCACTCTGTTTCCTGAGATCCAGGGTCAACGCAGCCGTCTACCAGCAAGTTTTAGAGCACTTCATGCTTCCTGCTGCTGACCTGCTCTATGGAGATGGAGATTTCAAGTTCCAACAGGACTTGGCGCCTGCACACAGCGCAAAATCTACCCGTGCCTGGTTTACGGACCATGGTATTTCTGTTCTAAATTCCCCTGACCTTAGCCCCATAGAAAATCTGTGGGGTATTGTGAAAATGAAGATGCAGAATGCCAGATCCAAAAACGCAGAAGAGTTGAAGGCCACTATCAGAGCAACCTGGGCTCTCATAACACCTGAGCAGTGCCAGAAACTCATCGACTCCATGCCACGCCGCATTAACGCAGTAATTGAGGCAAAAGGAGCTCCAACCAAGTATTGAGTATTGTACATGCTCATATTTTTCATTTTCATACTTTTCAGTTGGCCAACATTTCTAAAAATCCCTTTTTTGTATTAGCCTTAAGTAATATTCTAATTTTGTGACACACGGAATTTTGGATTTTCATTTGTTGCCACTTCAAATCATCAAAATTAAATGAAATAAACATTTGAATGCATCAGTCTGTGTGCAATGAATAAATATAATGTACAAGTTACACCTTTTGAATGCAATTACTGAAATAAATCAAGTTTTTCAAAATATTCTAATTTACTGGCTTTTACCTGTAAATGCCTGTCAAATGCTCATTCCAGAAATCGCATTAAAATCTGACGATTACAGAAAGATGTGTCTTCTTTTAATGTGATCACTGTATATCTTATAATACGTTTTTGGAATGAATACAAAATCCGGGCTAATGTATCAAAAAATGTTCCCAGATCGTTGAACCCAAACCAGGAACGCTCCACTAATGAAAACGTAAGTTCCTTGGCAGAGGTGATGCATCACCTCTGAGATGAACACTTTGTAGGATTTTGTTCTACTTTCTCCGCCCGACAATGCTTCTTTCTGCTTACACCAACCTCAGTCACCGCCATTGACCTTTGCTTTTATTACTTTTGGCTCGCGGTATTTACCTCCTTTGTCAAACGTTTTTACGTGACCTGCGTGTGTGTAGACGTGTGCAGGATAAAGGTAAGCACAACAGACTTACACCGACCTTGCCCCCGTCTGCGTTGTACTCCTTCTCGTCGGCGTCCAGCAGCCGCGCCAGGCCGAAGTCGGTGATCTTGATGTGATTGGCCGACTTCACCAGCACATTGCGGGCGGCCAAATCCCTGTGGACCAGGCGCCTTTCTTCCAGGTACATCATCCCCTGTGGGAGACAAGAAGCCATTTAGAATCCTCAAGGAGAGATGGTGTCAATGTTCAGCCCAATACTACTTTTTCATGTCTGGTACTGATAACCGCACAAACCTTCCTTTCTCCTTATCTTGCAATACTGTGTATGCTGAATGTAAATATTAACGAAAACACCTTGTTTACACTGTGCAGCAAATACTGTACTCCTCCTGGAGGAAGAAATAATACTGCCCACAACATGAGTCAAAAACTGAAATCTAAGTAAGATTAAATATCTCAAATAAGGGTGATATTTGCTTATTTTCTGTCTGATAAAATAATTCTTCTCACTAAGCAGTTTTTATGTTAGAGTGTTTTACTTGTTTTAAGGGTTTTGGTCCTAAATGATCTCAGTAAGATATTACAGCTTGTAGCTGAGATGTTATTAAAGTTAAAGTTAAAGTTAAAGTACCAATGATTGTCACACACACACTAGGTGTGGCGAAATTATTCTCTGCATTTGACCCATCACCCTTGATCACCCCCTGGGAGGTGAGGGGAGCAGTGGGCAGCAGCGGTGGCTGCGCCCGGGAATCATTTTGGTGATTTAACCCCCAATTCCAACCCTTGATGCTGAGTGCCAAGCAGGGAGGTAATGGGTCCCATTTTTATAGTCTTTGGTATGACTCGGCCGGGGTTTGAACTCCCAACCTACCGATCTCAGGACGGACACTCTAACCACTAGGCCACTGAGCCAATTTCGAAATTGTAACAGCATGCCGCCATAGACGGAAACACCTCCTAGGTAACACATGAGCCAATCACCACGCCCCTACGCCAGCCTGTACCCACCCACTCTGTGCCCTATATAAACCATGGTATGTGAATGCTCCCATTAAAATCTCCTGATGATTGAGGGAACCCCCCCTCATGAAACAAGCCTGTTTCACAACACTCTAATACGTGCACCATGACAGCAACCACCCACCCACCACCACGAAAAGAATACCTACCGGAATCAATAAAAGGCTATCGATGCTGTCATCTAGCAAAGCTGAATTTGACCAAGCAACCCCCCCGTACCAAAAAGCCCTTGATGAAAGCGGATACAATTTCACCCTCACCTATGAACCCACGCCAGGAAACCAGCCAAAAAAGAACAGAAAACGAAACGACATCATCTGGTACAACCCCCCATACAGCAAAAACGTCTCAACGAACATTGGACACAAATTCCTCAATCTGATTGACAAACACTTTCCCAAAGACAACAACCTAAGAAAAGTATTCAACAAGAACAACATTAAATTGAGCTACAGCTGCATGAACAATATACGACAAATAATCTCAAACCACAACAAAACAATTGCAAATGAGCCGTCGACCCCCAGTCAGAGCGACTCCAAAACCAACAAAGCATGTAACTGTCGAAAGAAACCTGATTGCCCCCTCAACGGGGGGTGCTTACAAACATCAGTTGTCTACCAATCTAAGGTAATACGCAAGGACATTAACACATCCGACACATATGTAGGATTAACCGAGGGTGAATTCAAAACCAGATGGAACAATCACAAGGCTTCTTTCAGGAACAAAAACCTGCGAAATACCACAGAACTCAGCAAACACATTTGGGACCTCAAAGACAATAATGTTGAATATTCAATAACATGGCAAATTCTTGCATCCAGCACACCTTACAATAGTGGTAATAAAAGATACAACCTATGCTTGAAAGAGAAACTGTTTATTATTTACCGTCCAGACCTGTCATCCCTCAACAAGCGCAGCGAAATTGTAACAACATGCCGCCATAGACGGAAACACCTCCTAGGTAACACATGAGCCAATCACCACGCCCCTAGGCCAGCCTGTACCCACCCACTCTGTGCCCTATATAAACCATGGTATGCGAATGCTCCCATTAAAATCTCCTGATGATTGAGGGTACCCCCCCTCATGAAACAGGCCTGTAGAGATGAAATAGTCTTGTGATTTTTTTCCCCACACATACATATATTGCGCTCTACTACGGTATCGAGCACTATTTTTTGGATAACCTTATTAAGACATATATATATATATATATATATATATATATATATATATATATATATATAAAATAAATACTTGAATTTCAGTGTTCATTTATTTACACATATACACACACACATAACACTCATCTACTCATTGTTGAGTTAAGGGTTGAATTGTCCATCCTTGTTCTATTCTCTGTCACTATTTTTCGAACCATGCTGAACACCCTCTCTGATGATGCATTGACGTGTGGCACGCACAAAAGTGCTTTCATCAAATGCACTAGATGGCAGTATTGTCCTGTTTAAGAGTGTCACAACATTGCTGTTTACGGCAGACGAACTGCTTTACGGTATACAAAAACGTGACTGGTGTTGTTGTGTGTTGTTGCCGCGCTGGGAGGACGTTAATGAAACTGCCTTACAATAAACCCACATAAGAAACCAAGAACTCGCCCTCGATCATTCTACAGTTATATTGTGATTGGGCAGGTATGCTGTTTATATTGCTGGTTAGCGGACTCAGGTCCTCATGGACCTGAGTCCGCCTGAATTTTGGGAGATTTTCGGGAGAAAATTTGTCCCGGTAGGTTTTCGGGAGAGGCGCTGAATTTCGGGAGTCTCCCGGAAAATCCGGGAGGGTTGGCAAGTATGTGCACAGTACAGTACATATTCCGTACAATTGACCACTACGTGGTAACACCCGAATAAGTTTTTCAACTTGTTTAAGTCGGGGTCCACATATATTGATTCATCACGGTTCATTTTGTGTACCAGTAATAAAACATGGTAACTCTTTAGTATGGGGAACATATTCAACATTAATTAGTTGCTTATCAACATGCATATTAGTAACATATTGGCTCTTACCTAGTCATTATTAAGTACCGTATTTTTCGGAGTATTAGTCGCACTATAGTATAAGTCGCACCTGCCGAAAATGCATAATAAAGAAGGAAAAAAACATATATAAATCGCACTGGAGCCCGGCCAAACTATGAAAAAAACTGCGACTTATAGTCCAAAAAATACGGTACTTATTAATGCCTTATTCTGCATGGCCTTATTATAACCCTAACCTTTTAACCCTGGCCCTAACCCTCTAACCCTAACCATCCATCCATCCATTTTCTACCGCTTATTCCCTTTTGGGGTCGCGGGGGGCGCTGGAGCCTATCTCAGCTACAATCGGGCGGAAGCCGGGGTACACCCTGGACAAGTCGCCACCTCATCACAGGGCCAACACAGATAGACAGACAACATTCACACTCACATTCACACACCAGGGCCAATTTTAGTATTGCCAATCAACCTATACCCAGGTGCATGTCTTTGGAGGTGGGAGGAAGCCGGAGTACCCGGAGGGAACCCACGCAGTCACGGGGAGAACATGCAAACTCCACACAGAAAGATCCCGAGCCCGGGATTGAACCCAAGACTACTCAGGACCTTCGTATTGTGAGGCAGATGCACTAACCCCTCTGCCACCGTGCTGCCCTAACCCTAACCAAATAACTCTAAATTAAGTCTTTGTTACTTAGAATATGTTCCCCATACTAAAGTGTTACCAAAAACATATAACTTTGTCTTGAATTTGAAAAAAAACAACATTTTATTTTTCACTAAAGAAGGGTTCGGTGAATGCGCATATGAAACTGGTGGGGTTCGGTACCTCCAACAAGGTTAAGAACCACTGATTTAAACATTTAACATGTGACATTTCAAACAATTTTGACCAGAAGTAGTTCATGCACATTCAGATAAATATTAAAAAATTACAATAAAAAAATTTGGCCGGGGGGCGGGCTGTATATATGCGCACTAATTGACTGAAAGAACACGCACTTGGCGCGATGATGTCATGTTATCCATGGAAAAATGCATTTTTAGACCATATGATTTGCCTGAGCGGCTAGGAGACCCCGAGAGTAACAAGCGCTTGCCTTGTTGTCTTTTTTACCTGGGGGTAAAGTTTGACTCAGATTTTAAATTCGAAAAACAAATCAGCAGCGTCATTCAAAAAAGCTTTTATCAATTACGCCAAATAGCGAAAGTGAAACCGCTTCTATCAAGACATGATCTTGAGAAATTAATCCACGCTTTTATCTCGACTCGTCTTGATTATTGTAATGCCCTGTATGTTGGCATTAGCCAGGCCTCCCTCGCCCGCCTGCAGCTCGTGCAGAACTCTGCTGCTCGTCTGCTAACACAGACCCGCAGACGTGAGCACATCACCCCTATTTTAGCGTCCCTTCACTGGCTCCCTGTGCGTTACCGAATACATTTTAAACTCCTTTTATTTGTTTTTAAATGTCTAAACAACCTCGCGCCAACCTATCTCTCCGACCTCCTTCAGCCTTACTGCCCCACCCGATCCTTAAGATCAGCCGATCAGCTGCTGTTGACGGTCCCTGACACAAGGCTGAAGCTTAGAGGTGACAGAGCTTTCGCCGTTGCTGCTCCCAAGCTCTGGAACGACCTACCCCTGAGTGTTAGACAAGCCTCCTCTCTTCCTGTTTTTAAATCTCTCTTAAAAACATACTTTTATTCCATGGCTTTTAACACTGAGTGATATCCATCCTGCAATGGCGCCCCATAATACACCTGCTGTGATCCTGTTTTTATGTTTTTATTAATTCTATTTTAATTATTTATTTTTTATCGTGTTCTGTTTGTGTTGTGTTGTGTTTGCTCGGTACTCGTTTTATCTTTTAACCTGCTCATTGTACAGCACTTTGGCTACCCCTGTGGTAAATTTTAAATGTGCTCTATAAATAAAGTTGATTTGATTTGATTTGATTCCATTAAGAACAATAAATCAGTTTTTAGTACAAGTTTGCTGGTTTCAAGAAATGTAAAGCCGGGCGCATACCATTATGTCAAGATAATGGCACTAGCATTTACTTAATTTAAGAATATTTTTCAACATATTGAGCAAAAAGGTCTCTTTTTTTTCTAACAAAAAAAAAGTGCACTTGTTATTAGTGAGAATATACTTATTTTAAGGTATTTTGGGGTTCATTGAGATTGGCTAATTTTACTTGTTTTGGAAAGTCTTGACAAGACAAATTTTCTTGTTCTATTGGCAGATAATTTTGCTTAGTTCAAATAAAATACCCCTCATTTTTGTATTTTTTTTTTTCTCTTGTTTTTGAACACTGACTTTTTGCAGTGTGCGCGAAGTAGAAATAAGAAATGACAACTTTGGTTTGAAGACCCCATTTGTTGCTCAATGGGCTGGACACACACACACACACACACACACACACACACACACACACACACACACACACACACACACACACACACACACACACACACACACACACACACACACACACACGCCGGACACGCATGCATCTATGCGTTCATGACTGAAGGGAGCAGACGAGAGGGCAGTCAGGCGTGGCCAACCGGGCCAATAGAAGTGTTCAAGCCACGATGTTAAACAAGTGGACACCACTTTGCAGGCGGATCAATAAAAACACCTCGGCGAAGGCGGCAAAGGTGGGGGAGACGGCCATTGTGTTGTTCAGACAATGAACACAGTTCAACTACGCCTCCGTTGGCACAGGAGAATACACAGGGCACGGGGAAAAAGCCAGATATGTGTGTGTGTGCACGTCAGGCCACATTGTGTTGAGATGCAGGCCGCGACAAGGAAGCGCGTGCCGTCTCCTCCCCAGACAAACGCCAGGATAAAATCGATCGACGGCCCGGCCTGCCGCTGGATGAACCCTCATCCATCATCTGCTCGGCCTCACCGAGACAGCCACGCTGACAGGGACCACCTCCACTCAAAAGAAAGACATATTTCACCCTTCGGAGCGTGCATGTCCACCAGTTCCTTTTCGGAGGCTTGCGGTTTTTTTTGGGGTGAGGGGCTCGTTTTTCATCAAAATGCCCCTTTTACTGAAAGTGGATTTAAAATAAATTACTTCAAGGGAGCTCAGGCAGGCGATCAATAGCCATGTTGATTACAAAAAGCCGGAAGACGACTGTGCCGAGCAATATTTATCCCCAATGTCAACGTTGTGAGGAATTAGGAATCAATGGGCCACACAGTGCATTAATACACTTCGACTTAACGTGACGGGGCAATGAGGGGAGGCCACGGCACTGACAGCACAATGTACGGCAGCTCAAGGAGCCAATTAACTTCCAGCCTCAATGGGTGGTAAACAGCAGAGGATCCCATTGTCACAACCTCAAAGTGGAAGAACGGATACCGTATTTTGCGGACTATAAGCCGCTACTATTTTCCTACACTGCAAAAACTGAAATCTAAGTAAGATTAAATATCTCAAATAAGGGTGATATTTGCTTATTTTCTGTCTGATAAGATCATTCTTCTCACTAAGCAGATTTTATGTTAAGAGTGTTTTACTTGTTTTAGTGTTTTGGTCCTAAATGATCTCAGTAAGATATTACAGCTTGTTGCTGAGATTTGATGACCTATATTGAGTAAAACATGCTTGAAACTAGAATATCAACTGTTGCAAAGCTGTGTCATCAACACTCACAAGTATAAAACTACTTTTTTAAAGTACCGTATTTTCCGCACTATAAGGCTCACCTAAAAACCACAAATTTTCTCAAAAGCTGACAGTGCGCCTTATAACCCGGTGCGCTTTATATATGGATAAATATTAAGATTCATTTTCATAAAGTTTAGGTCTCGCAACTACGGTAAACAGCCGCCATCTTTTTTCCCCGTAGAAGAAGCGCGCGGTGCATGCTGGGATATGTGACGTTTCATTTCCATTTGTGTGTTTATGTAAAGACCCCAAAATGGCTCCTATTAAGTGTGTTGTCTGTCTAATTATAAATAATGCAGACGAGGCGTGTTAACTGAGTTCTCAACGTTTACTCACAGCGTGCTCATAACCACATTCTAACTGCCAGCATACAACGCTTCTCAGGGCTACCGCGCATGCTCGTAACTATCGTTGCATGCTGGGTAGTGTAGTTGTTATATTTGCTAGCTCATAACATCACTTTAAGAGACACGCTTACGCGCTTAATTCAATACTCGCCGTCATTCCGGGTGGATTGACAAAAGACCTCCAGCCGCTAGATATTGGTGTCAACAGGGCATTCGAAGCTAGACTGCTAACTGCGTGGGAACAATGGATGACAGAAGGCGAACACACATTCACTAAGACGAGGAGGCAGCGCCAGACGACGCCAACATCTGCCAGTGGATCGTAAATTTGCCCAACTTTTCACTTCGGACACCGAAGACGAAGGATTTACGAATGAAGAATAACTTCAGAAAGTGAGCGCTATGTTTATTTTGTGTGTTGTGACATTAACGTTCGAGCAACATTATGTTGCTATTGCTCTGCACTATTTTGAATTTTACTATGTTTGTGATTGCACATTTGCGTACATTTTGGGAGTGAACAGAGTTGTTAGAACGCTGGTTTTTAATATATTATTAAAGTTTGACTGACCTATCTGACTGTTTTTTTGACATTCCCTTTAGCGCAGCGTAGGCGCGGCTTATAGTCCGGGGCGGCTTATTGGTGGACAAAGTTATGAAATATGCCATTCATTGAAGGTGCGGCTAATAATCCGGTGCGCCTTATAGTGCGGAAAATACGGTAATAATTTCTTATTTCAAGCATGAAAAAAAAAAAATCATGATTTTGACACAATTGTGTCTCATAATTAAAACAGATGACAGCCAAACGGACTTTGCTGTTTTATTTTCAATGAAACAATATAAAATATGTACTTATATAGTAGTACAGTTGGCACAGTACAGTAAACTGACAGTTAATATTTAAACATTTCACATGTGACATTTCTAACAATTTTGAACAGAAATAGTTCATGCACATTTAGATAAATTCTTCAAAATGACAATTAAAAATTTTTTGGCCGGGGGCTGGTCTGTATATATATATTGCACTAATTGACTGAAAGAGCACGCACTTGGTGCGATGATGTCATGTTATCGATGGAAAAATGCATTTTTAGACAATATGATTTGCCTGAGCGGCTAGGAGACCCCGAGAGTACCAAGCGGGTGCCTTGTTGCCTTTCCATTAAGAACAATACATTAGTTTTTATTATAAGTAAATGTAATGCCGAGTGCATATCATTATGTCAAGATAATGGCACGAGCATTTACTTAATTTAAGAATATTGTTCAACATATTGAGCAAAAAGGTCTAATTTTTTTTCTACCAAGACAAGTGCACTTGTTATTAGTGAGAATATACTTATTTTAAGGTATTTTTGGGTTTATTGAGGTTAGCTAATTAGGGACCGCAATGTCCCTTTGGGACAGAGGACCCTATTGTATTTCGTGTGTTTTATTATTATTATTATTCCGCCGCCTCTTTGAGCTGGAATTTGACCCCCTTAACATGCTTCAAAACTCACCATATTTGACACACACATCAGGACTGGCGAAAATTGTCATCTAATAAAACCAAACCCCAAAACTCAAAATTGCGCTCGAGCGCCCCCTAGGAAAAAACACAGACAAAACTGTTTGAAACTTCCGGTAGGAATGTTGTAGAGACATGAAACAAAAACCTCTATGTAGGTCTGACTTAGACCTAGATTTCATACATTGACATCCTTCAGCAAAAATCAACAGGAAGTTGGCAATTCCCCCTTCAAAACAAAAGTTTACTAAAAACAGTCACAATCAGGACTGGCAAAAATTGCGATCCAATAAAAAAACCCAACCCCAAAACTCAAAATTGCGTTCTAGCGCCCCCTAGGAAGAAAACACAGACACAACTGCTCCAAGGAAGAAAACTCAGACAAAACTGCCTGTAACTTCCAGTAGGAATGTCTTAGGGACATGAAACAAAAACCTCTATGTAGGTCTCACTTAGACTTACATTTCATATAGTGACAACCCCCAACAAAAATCAACAGGAAGTTTGCAATTCCCCCTTCAAAACAAAAGTTTTGTAAAAATCGGTCAGCTTTTTGCAAACATTATCTCCTCTGAGCGTGTTTGTCGTGTCGACTTCAAACTATGCTAACAGCTTTACAAGTGTCTGTGTTAGCATTATTAACTTACAATGTTTGTATTGTTTCAGTTTCGTAAATTCACAAAAAAATGTCACTGTGGAGTTATTTGAGTCTGTTTAGCTGATTGGAGAGCTAGATTCTGCATCAAGTGGGTCCATGAGGATGACCTCTGTTTTGTTTGATCAGCCGTTTAACTGCCGTGTGACAGGAACCGTTTAGAAACAATTTAAGGTATGTAAATAAACTTTTATAAAATATTTCGTACTGGTATATATCTGCGGCTTATGGTCCGGTGCGGCTAATATATGTAAAAACATTTTTTCCTTCTAAAAATTGGTGGGTGCGGCTCTACATACCTGTGCGCTCTATAGCCCAAACCGCTCTATGGCCCAGAAAGTACAGTGATTTCTGCTGATGTCACCAATTCACTGTGCACCAAATCACTGTAATTTGTTTGTTATGACGCTGTCACGCCCTCATCCGTCAGCGCACCTGCCGGTGACGAGCGAACTGCCTTCATAAGCCCGCACAACCTGCCATGCCGGGCCGGAATATAATCTTCTGTTGGCGTACCTTCCCTGTGTGCATCCCCAAGTCAAGCTGTGCGTCTTGTGCTCCTGGATCTTCCCTGCCTCCCTCAAGCTTCCTGGTTCTCGACTCGTTCCTGCCTCTCGACCCTGATTCCGCCCCTGGACAACCCTGCCTGCCTTGCCCTTGTCGGACAGTACCACTCCTCTCAACACGCACCTCCAACATTTACGGTAAAACGCTCCAGTTAAATACTACACATAGTCCTACACCATACACACTCTTGGATTTTGTCACACTCAATTTCCTTGGTTATTATATTTAGTATTGTTTGATTATTATATATATATATATATACATATGTCTATATATATATAAAATAAATCTCAGAGCTACATAGGACCCCCTGGTGTCTGTTGCCGTCATCTCCCCAGTCTAACCACAACAAACTCTCTCGAAAATAAACTGTCTGTTTTCCACTATATACTGTGTACAAATATTGAACTACTTAAAATGTTTTTTGCCCGTTTATTTTGTACAAGTATATATATATATATATATATATATATATATATATATATATATATAGTGAAGACTAATTTGTGTAACTGGACTGAAAGTAAGAGTTTGTAGCATAAAATGAGCAAGTACATGCATTATAGCCACATGCAGGGCTGCTACTCCCAATACAAAGATCACATGCTGTGCTTGGGCCCCGCGATCCGCGGGGGGCACTGGTTTGCGTGAATAAGCGCATGTGAAATGTCAATTAATGAATGGCAAGGTGTTTCAGTTTCACCGCAAATATATCCCTAGCCCCATCCCGCTACGTCATTGGTAGGAATATAAAGGAAATCTCCCTGGATATTATCTTTGTCCCCCATGGCGCACAGTGTTAGTGATGGCCAGTGAACAGGCTCACTGAGATTGAATCCTGGCAGGAGATACATTATGTTAGGAACATAGGTAACTATGTTTTAATTATGGTAAATTGATACATATATCAATATATATATATACACACACACACATAAATATATACATATATATTCAAGGTTTCTGTGCTTTATCCGTTATACAGTGCTCAATACCGGGGTAGAGCGGAATAAATATGTAAGGTGATGAAAAAACACAGAGGCTATTTCATCCCTACAAGCCTGTTTTGCAGGTTTCTTTGCTCCATCCATCCATCCATTTCCTAACGCTTGTCCCTTTTGGGCTCGCGGGGGGTGCTGGAGCCTATCTCTTCAGATACAATCCCTTGAAGAGCAGGGAAACCCAAGAAACAGGCTTGTAGGGAAGAAATAGCCTCTGTGTTTTTTCCTGACCGAACGTATACATACATATATAGAGTAAGAGTAAGAGTAAGAATATAGAATAAAATCCCCTGACAAGCAGGGCAACCCGAGAAACAGGCTTGTAGGGATGAAATAGCCTCTGTGTTTTTCCCTGACCTAATCTATATATACACACATAGAGTAAGAGTAAGAGTATAGAATAAAATCCCCTGACGGGCAGGGCGACCTGCGAAACAGGCTTGTAGGGATGAAATAGCCTCTGTGTTTCTTTTCCTGACCTAACGTATATATACATATATAGAGTAAGAGTAAGAGTAAGAGTAAGAATAGAAAATAAAATCCCCTGACGGGCAGGGCAACCTGCGAAACAGGCTTGTAGGGATGAAATAGCCTCTGTGTTTTTTTCCTGACCTAACGTATACATACATATATATAGAGTAAGAGCAAGAGTAAGAATATAGAACAAAATCCCCTGACGTGCAGGGCAACTTGCGAAACAGGCTTGTAGGGATGAAATAGCCTCTGTGTTTTTTCCTGACCTAACGTATATATACATATATAGAGTAAGAGTAAGAGTAAGAATATAGAATAAAATCCCCTGACGGGCAGGGCAACCTGCGAAACAGGCTTGTAGGGATGAAATAGCCTCTGTGTTTTTTCCTGACCTAACGTATACATATATATACATATATATACATATATATATATATATATATATATATATATATATATATATATATATATATATATATATATATATATATATATACATACATGTACGTACGCATACAAATGAGTTATTTTGCACTAATGTTTATACTGTATATATACATACATATATATATGTATATATTATATTTATTTATTTATACATAAATATTACTTTTGACCTTTCTGTAGCCTGCAAACGATTTGAACGTGAGGGGGGGGGGGGTGTTCCCCGGGATGCAAACGGGTCACTCCGGACAGGACTTGCAGGTAGGAACATGATTTAATTTTAAGAAACAATCAACGAGGTACAAAACAGAAAACAACCTGAAGACAAGCGTGCCTATCGCACGCGGAAACTAAGGCAAAAACCTAGGACATGAAACAACAGACATGAACCTCACGAAACTGTGGCATGACACAAACACGAAACTGTGGCATGAAACAACTAGCATTTACTATGGCATAGAACAAACACAAAACTGTGGCATGAAACCAATAATGACGCCAGCACGACTGACTGGCAAAGGCAGGCTTAAATAGTCCTCTGATCAGAAGCAGGTGCGCGTCCCGAACACCAGAGGCAGGTGAAAATCATAAGTAGCCATGGTAACTAAAACAAATTCAGGTGTCAAACAGGAACTAAAAGAGTCCAAAACTAACAGAACATAACAAAACATGATCCGGACCACGGATCATGACAACAACATTGATAACTTGTTGAATTGAGTCCTGACGTTGAGCAACTCAAACCTAACGTTGACACAACATGCTTTTTGACTATGTTTATTCAATGTCAGGTTGTGACCTTGATTTGACCATTGAATTTTGGTCATTTCCCAACCAATATTCTGCAACACTTACACAACGTTGAAACAACATGCTTTTTGGCAACGTTTATTCAATGTCGGGTTGTGACGTTGATTTGACCATTGGCATTTGGTCATTTCCCAACCAACAATGTGGATCCAACGTTGGACATCAACTTTAACCTACTTTTTCCACCTATTCAGTGGCCTAGTGGTTAGAGTGTCCGCCCTGAGATCGGTAAGTTGTGAGTTCAAACCCCGGCCGAGTCATACCAAAGACTATAAAAATGGGACCCATTACCTAGCATCAAGGGTTGGAATTGGGGGTTAAATCACCAAAAATTATTCCCGAGCGCTGCCCACTGCTCCCCTCACCTCCCAGGGGGTGATCAAGGGTGATGGGTCAAATGCAGAGGACAAATTTCACCACACCTAGTGTGTGTGTGATAATCTTTGGTACTTTTTAACGTTGTCTCAATTTACAAATACAACTATTTTGCAACGTTGTTTAGAAGTCAGTTGTAAAAGGACACATACGTGTAATCAATGTTGTATCAATGTTTTGCGCCTGCTGGGGTGGATCATGTGACTTGTGGAATATTCCACATGTTTTATAGGTGCAGCTGTTGCACTAATCAGATTTTTTTATATGGTTGTTTTTAGGGATGTCCGATAATGGCTTTTTGCCGATATCCGATAGTCCAACTCTTTAATTACCGATATATACAGTCGTGGAATTAACACATTATTATGCCTAATTTGGACAACCAGGTATGGTGAAGATAAGGTACTTTTAAAATTTTTTTATAAAATAAAAAGATTTTTTTGAATAAAAAAGAAAGTAAAACAATACAAAACACGGTTACATAGAAACTAGTAATTAATAAAAATGAGTAAAATTAAGTGTTAAAGGTTAGTACTATTAGTGGACCAGCAGCACGCACAATCATGTGTGCTTACGGACTGTATCCCTTGCAGACTGTATTGATATATATTGATATATAATGTAGGAACCACAATATTAATAACAGAAAGAAATAACCCTTTTGTGTGAATGAGTGTAAATGGGGGAGGGAGTTTTTTTTGGGTTAGTGCACTAATTGTAAGTGTATCTTGTGTTTTTTATGTTGATTTAATTAAAAAAAAAACCAAAAAAAACAAACAAAAAAAACAGATACCGATAATAAAAACACCAATAACGATAATTCCCGATATTACATTTTAACGATTTTTTTTTTTTTTTTTTTTTTTTTTAAGAAAATATACTTATTATATATCAGATAAGAACTAACACATATGTAAACAATATAACATGTATATTTAAATTGAAATGTTTATATTGTATGGTTAAGTCTAATTTTAAAAAGCGGGGACAGGCAACCAATGCAATTCTTTAAGGTAGTTTAAATCATTCCATTAAAGTGTATTTATAAAATATGCAATCAAATCAAAGTGCAAGAGATTTTTGTCTAATGTATGTTCTTTTACAGGCAATTTTATTGTACATATCAATTTTTTATTTCCTGGGAACACGAACGGCCATTGAAGTATCGGACTAGAAAAACTGGCAAGCACACACTCATCATGAATATCAAGTGAGAAAATAAAATAGGTTTGGGACTGAGCTCTTTTTAAGTGCTTGTTTAATGGCCGGAAAAAAAGGATGTGGTTTATTCCACTGACCCAACAGTGACCAGCAGGCAGGAATAAAATGTCCGTTTCAAACATCACAAAAGATTACTCTGCCCACATGAACGGATTAGTTTTCGAAAGCGGACACGACGCGGGGTCATGGCTGGCGTTCTCAACGGCGAAAAGAAAAGACTGGAGATTTGAGTCTTTGGCTATTGAGGGAATGACAGTTGGAAACCAACGCTTAAAATGAACGAAAAGTTGCAGGCAGATGAGATCCGATTAAATGTTACGGCTCGGGAGCAGGGATATCAAACGTAAGGCCCGCGGGCCTGGGCCGGAACAGGTTTTATCCGGCCCGCGGAATGACTTTGCTAAGTATAAAAATTAGACACCATTTTTTAATGAAATAAACTGCTGTTCTAAACGTGTCCACTAGATGTCGCAATAGCAATTCTTTGTATCTTTGTAGTTTATGCCACTGTGGAAGACTTGCTCTTCCGGGTTCTTCAGACCAGTGGTCCCCAACCACCGGGCCTGGTACCGGTCCGCGGACCGATTGGTACCGGGCCGCACAAGGAAAAAAAAAAAAAAAAAAAAAAAAGATATATATATATACAGGTAAAAGCCAGTAAATTAGAATATTTTGAAAAACTTGATTTATTTCAGTAATTGCATTCAAAAGGTGTAACTTGTACATTATATTTATTCATTGCACACAGACTGATGCATTCAAATGTTTATTTCATTTAATTTTGATGATTTGAAGTGGCAACAAATGAAAATCCAAAATTCCGTGTGTCACAAAATTAGAATATTACTTAAGGCTAATACAAAAAAGGGATTTTTAGAAATGTTGGCCAACTGAAAAGTATGAAAATGAAAAATATGAGCATGTACAATACTCAATACTTGGTTGGAGCTCCTTTTGCCTCAATTACTGCGTTAATGCGGCGTGGCATGGAGTCGATGAGTTTCTGGCACTGCTCAGGTGTTATGAGAGCCCAGGTTGCTCTGATAGTGGCCTTCAACTCTTCTGCGTTTTTGGGTCTGGCATTCTGCATCTTCCTTTTCACAATACCCCACAGATTTTCTATGGGGCTAAGGTCAGGGGAGTTGGCGGGCCAATTTAGAACAGAAATACCATGGTCCGTAAACCAGGCACGGGTAGATTTTGCCCTGTGTGCAGGCGCCAAGTCCTGTTGGAACTTGAAATCTCCATCTCCATAGAGCAGGTCAGCAGCAGGAAGCATGAAGTGCTCTAAAACTTGCTGGTAGACGGCTGCGTTGACCCTGGATCTCAGGAAACAGAGTGGACTGACACCAGCAGATGACATGGCACCCCAAACCATCACCCAACCATGCAAATTTTGCATTTCCTTTGGAAATCGAGGTCCCAGAGTCTAGAGGAAGACAGGAGAGGCACAGAATCCACGTTGCCTGAAGTCTAGTGTAAAGTGTCCACCATCAGTGATGGTTTGGGGTGCCATGTCATCTGCTGGTGTCGGTCCACTCTGTTTCCTGAGATCCAGGGTCAACGCAGCCGTCTACCAGCAAGTTTTAGAGCACTTCATGCTTCCTGCTGCTGACCCCCCCCCCCCCCCCCCGTCAAGCGTTGACCGGTCCGCAGCTACAAAAAGGTTGGGGACCACTGCTTCAGACCACCAATTACGGACATGACCGCCTCGTTCATCTTTCTGAACAATGATTTATTTTGCAATAAATGTTTTTTGTGTTCGTTTTCAGTCAGTACTGTCCGTCTCGCCCTCACTCTCGTTCGTGCTCGGGTTTTCTCTCCACCATCAACAACCCCCCCTCCTTCCCGGCTGCTGCTCTTTAACAGAGCGACCGGTGATTAGATAAGCCAGCCCAGGTGTGCCATCCACGCACCTATCGCTAATCTCGAAACCGGTCCTGGCACACCCCGCTTCGCTGCAGGTCCACAGGCCACGCCCCCACACAACTACATATGTAAAAAAATAAATAAACCACATGACGTTAGTGCACCAGTCGAGGAAAATGAGCGAACTACATAAATAACATCCTGTAATTTGATTCTGATATTATTTTTTCATCTTGATAGATTGACTGATGAACATTATCACATCATTTATTCAGAAAGTATAAATAACGACAAATAAAGGTAGAATACTATTAACCGCAACATGTAAGTGTAAAAAACAACAACATTATGATTTGTACATTTTCAGAATGTGCTTGTTCTATTTTTAAACAACAAAAACAAAATGTTTGCTGCCCTCAAGACTAAATATTCCCATAAAGTGAGTGTGAAATGATCTCTCTGTATCAGTCTTGTGATTCTGATTAGAAGTGACCCACATTACACCTCTTTATACTCTAACGCAGGGCTGTCAAACTCATTTCACATCGGGGGCCACATGGAGAAAAATCTACTCCCAAGTGGGCCGTACTTGTAAAAATCACGGCACGATAACTTAAAAAAAAAGACAACTTCAGATTGTTTTCTTTGTTTAAAAATAGAACAAGCACATTCTGAAAATGTGCAAATCATAATGTTGTCGTTTTTTTTTTTTTTTACACTTACTGTCACGGCGGGGGTCGGCTTACAGCGGTTCGTTCTCCCGGAATGCAAAACTGACGGCTCTGGACGAAGGCGTGAAGGTAGGATTTTATTTATTTAACATAAATCACCCAACTACCAAAATACAGGCAAACGTGCCGATTGCACGAGAGGCTAAGACTTAGCATAGGCTAGGGCATGAAACAAACAAATCTTACTTGGCATAAGCGTGACGCACACAATGAAGCCAGGACGAGTGATCAACAAAGGCAGGCTTAAATAGTGTCTCTTGATTACAAACAGGTGTGTCCCGACCGCAAGAGGCAGGTGAAAATCATAAGTAGCCATGGAAACTAAAACAAACAAGGGTGCACAAAAACAGGAACTATTGGAGTCTTAAAGGCCTACTGAAATGCGATTTTCTTATTTAAACGGGGATAGCAGGTCCATTCTATGTGTCATACTTGATCATTTCGCGATATTGCCATATTTTTGCTGAAAGGATTTAGTAGAGAACATCGACGATAAAGTTCGCAACTTTTGGTCGCTGATAAAAAAGCCTTGCCTGTACCGGAAGTAGCAGACGAGTAGCGTGATGTCACAGGTTGTGGAGCTCCTCACATCCGCACATTGTTTACAATCATGGCCACCAGCAGCGAGAGCGATTCGGACCGAGAAAGCGACGATTTCCCCAATAATTTGAGCGAGGATGAAAGATTCGTGGATAAGGAAAGTGAGAATGAAGGACAAGAGGGCAGTGGGAGCGATTCAGACAGGGAAGATGCTGTGAGAGGCGGGTGGGACCTGATATTCAGCTGGGAATGACTAAAACAGTAAATAAACACAAGACATATATATACTCTATTAGCCACAACACAACCAGGCTTATATTTAATATGCCACAAATTAATCCCGCATAACAAACACCTTCCCCCTCCCGTCCATATAACCCGTCAATACAACTCAAACACCTGCACAACACACTCAATCCCACAGCCCAAAGTACCGTTCACCTCCCCAAAGTTCATACAGCACATATATTTCCCCAAAGTCCCCAAAGTTACGTAGGTGACATGCACATAGCGGCACGCACGTACGGGCAAGCGATCAAATGTTTGGAAGCCGCAGCTGCATGTGTACTCACGGTACCGTGTCTGCGCATCCAACTCAAAGTCCTCCTGGTAAGAGTCTCTGTTGTCCCAGTTCTCCACAGGCCAATGGTAAAGCTTGACTGTCGTCTTTCGGGAATGTAAACAATGAAACACCGGCTGTGTTATCCGGCAAAACAGTCAGGGGGTGCATTCTACGGCAGGGGTGCGTTATCCGGCACAACACCTGCCGCAATACACCGCTTCCCACCTACAGCTTTCTTCTTTGCTGTCTCCATTGTTCATTGAACAAATTGCAAAAGATTCACCAACACAGATGTCCAGAATACTGTGGGATTTTGCGATGAAAACAGACGACTTAATAGCTGGCCACCATGCTGTACCAAAATGTCCTCTACAATCCGTGACGTCACACGCCGACGTCATCATAACGAGACGTTTTCAGCAGGATATTTCGCGCAAAATTTAAAATTGCACTTTAGTTAGCTAACCCGGCCGTATTGGCATGTGTTGCAATGTTAAGATTTCATCATTGATATATAAACTATCAGACTGCGTGGTCGGTAGTAGTGGGTTTCAGTAGGCCTTTAAAACTAACAGAAAATAACAACAACATGATTCAGACCACAGATCATGACACTTACCGTATTTTTTGGACTATAAGTCACAGTTTTTTTCATAGTTTGGCCGGGGGTGCGACTTGTACTCAGGAGCGACTTATGTGTGAAATTATTAACACATTAGCGTAAAATATCAAATAATATTATTTAGCTCATCCACGTAAGAGACTAGACGTATAAGATTTCATGGGATTTAGCGATTAGGAGTGACAGATTGTTTGGTAAACGTATAGCATGTTCTATATGTTATAGTTATTTGAATGACTCTTACCGTAATATGTTACGTTAACATACCAGGCACGTTCTCAGTTGGTTATTTATGCCTCATATAACGTACACTTATTCAGCCTGTTGTTCACTATTCTTTATTTATTTTAAATTGCCTTTCAAATGTCTATTCTTGGTGTTGGTTTTATCAAATAAATTTCCCCCAAAAATGCGACTTATACTCCAGTGCGACTTATATATGTTTTTTTCCTTCTTTATTATGCATTTTCGGCCGGTGCCACTTATACTCCGGAGCGACTTATACTCCGAAAAATACAGTACATGTTGCGTTTAATAGTATTCAATCTTTATTTGCTGTTATTTATATTTTCTGAATAAATTATGTGATAATGTTCATCAGTCAACTCATTGGTGTTAATTTTCAATCTATCAAGATAAGAAAACTACCGTATTTTCCGCACCATTAGCCGCACCTAAAAACCACAAATTTACTCAAAAGCTGACAGTGCGGCTTTTAACCCGGTGCGCTTTATATATGGATAAATATTAAGATTCATTTTCATAAAGTTTCGTTCTCGCAACTTCGGTAAACAGCCGCCATCTTTTTTCCCGGTAGAGCAGGAAGCGCTTCTTCTTCTACGCAAGCAACCGCCAAGGTAAGCACCCGCCCTCATAGAACAGGAAGCGCTTCTTCTTGTACTGTAAGCAACCACCCGCCCCCGGAAGAAGAAGAAGCGCGCGGTGCATGCTGGGATATGTGACGTTTCATTTCCATTTGTGTGTTTATGTAAAGACCCCAAAATGGCTCCTATTAAGTGTGTTGTCTGTCTAATTATAAATAATGCAGACGAGGCGTGTTAACTGAGTTCTCAACGTTTACTCACAGCGTGCTCATAACCACATTCTAACTGCCAGCATACAACGCTTCTCAGGGCTACCGCGCATGCTTGTAACTATCGTTGCATGCTGGGTAGTGTAGTTGTTATATTTGCTAGCTCATAACAGCACATTAAGAGACACGCTTACGCGCTTAATTCAATACTCGCCGTCATTCCGGGTGGATTGACAAAAGACCTCCAGCCGCTAGATATTGGTGTCAACAGGGCATTCGAAGCTAGACTGCTAACTGCGTGGGAACAATGGATGACAGAAGGCGAACACACCTTCACTAAGACAGGGAGGCAGCGCCAGACGACGCCAACATCTGCCAGTGGATCGTAAATGCCTGGGCAGATATTTCGGTCACAACTGTGGTCCGAGCTTTCCGGAAGGCAGGATTCACAGAACTGCTGGATAACAGTGACACTGACTCCGATGACTTCGACGAGATGGAACCGGCCATTTTGGATCTCACATTTGCCCAACTTTTCACTTCGGACACCGAAGACGAAGGATTTACGAATGAAGAATAACTTCAGAAAGTGAGCGCTATGTTTATTTTGTGTGTTGTGACATTAACGTTCGAGCAATATTATGTTGCTATTGCTTTGCACTATTTTGAATTTTACTATGTTTGTGATTGCACATTTGCGTACATTTTGGGAGTGAACAGAGTTGTTAGAACGCTGGTTTTTAATATATTATTAAAGTTTGACTGACCTATCTGACTGTTTTTTTGACATTCCCTTTAGCGCAGCGTAGGCGCGGCTTATAGTCCGGGGCGGCTTATTGGTGGACAAAGTTATGAAATATGCCATTCATTGAAGGTGCGGCTAATAATCCGGTGCGCCTTATAGTGCGGAAAATACGGTATATCAAAATCAATTACAGGATGTTATTTATGTAGTTTGATCATTTTCCTTGACTGATTTACTAACATCATGTGGTTTATTTTGTACATATGTAGCATCATCTACAAAAATACAAAGAATTGCTATTGCGACATCCAGTGGACACATTTAGAACAGCTGTATCTTTAATTAAAAAAATTCAGGTTGACTTTTGTACTTAGCAAACTCATCCCGTGGGCCGGGTAAAACCTGTTCGCGGGCCCGATCGGGCCGTACGTTTGACACCCCTGTGATAATGCAATTGAAAGAAAATAACCCTAATGTCCTGCTCGGGGGAACTTTGATGCATGTTGACGTTTGCACAATATCCATGATCGGCAGGAGGCTTGGTTTCAAACCAGGAGACGAGGTGCTACGTTCCCCCGTCCATCTGCTTCTGAATCCCCCCCCCCCGCTCCTTCAGCAAACCAAAACAATGTGAGCAATATGAGCCTGTCTGCACGCCGAGGACTGGGACCAGTGAGATAAGGAGCGTACACAATGGGTCTGCTCAGGTGGCCCGGGAGGTCGTCTGTCATGTTCTGTGTGCTTGGCGTCTGATAGGATGGAAGGCAATTCCCACAGAGACTATACGCTCATTTTATTAAAAAAAAAGTCCAAAATGCACATGCATGAGATGTTAAAAAAACAGACAGGAGAATTTTTCACAAGACATGACAAGTGAGAAATTAGCTAAGAAACAGCCACACCGTTTCGTAGAGACAATTATCGGGTCGATATGAGGCATTATTCCCTGTACTGTGCTGTAGTTGGGTAGGGTGTCAAACTCATTTTAGATTGGGAGCCACATGGAGAAAAATCTACTCCCAAGGTTAAATCACGGCACGATAACTTAAAAATAAAGACAACTTCAGATTGGTTTCTTTGTTTAAAAATAGAACAGGCACATTCTGAAAATGTACAAATCATAATGTTGTTGTTTTTTTTACACTTACATGTTGCGGTTAACAGAGGTGTGGACTCGAGTCACATGACTTGGACTCGAGTCAGACTCGAGTCATGAATTTGATGACTTTAGACTCGACTTGACAAAATGTAAAAAGACTTGCAACTCGACTTAGACTTTAACATCAATGACTTGTGACTTCACTTGGACTTGAGCCTTTTGAATTGACATGACTTGACATGACTTGCTACTTTCCCCAAAACCCAAAGATGAAAAAGTTATTCGGGAGCGCTCCGTATTTTTCATTGTGTACTTGTCTATCAGCGTTGCGTGTGTCAGCTGGTGTGGTCTCAGTACAACAGCCAATCAAATTAGATCTACTTTGTTTTCATCACACAGCATTCATCCAATCAAATTGCAGGACAACCAACGAAGAAGACATGTCCAAACCACACGCCAGTGAACAAAAAATGTTACCTAAAATAATTTTGTTTGGGTATAAAAATTACGAGGTGGTCAACACAAAACGGTTTGCAGTATGCAACACATGCGGTTCGAAAATGACTGATGGAGAGGCAACAACTTCCAACTTCGTCCGGCATTTGAAGTTGCACAAAGAACGGTAAGTTTTGAATGTAAGATAACGTTTATTGGCTAAGTAACGTGACTTTTATTTGCTGTGTAGTTAAATCAGTGAGGCTGTAAACTCACTGCTAACGTTATAACGTTATTGCAAACACGGGAATCTGTTGCAGTTCACTACCTTATTCATACTTTTTGTTCAGTGATTTTTTTTAAGCGGGGTTACGTTAGTCAATATATCACACGTAACGTTAGACGGCGGTCAGCAGCACCGCGTATTTTAGCCACCTAAAAAAAGACAAAAATAGTAAAATAAAGGTCAGTTAAAATGTATACTATATTATGAATATGTGTGCCGTTTTAGCTAGCTTTCTGACATACTGTTGGTTGTTTACCTCAGTGGTCCCCAACCACCGGGCCGCGGCCCGGTACTGGTCCGTGGATCGATTGGTATCGGGCCGCACAAGAAATAATTTTTTTTTTTTTCTTTTTTTAATTAAATCAACATAAAAAACACAAGATACACTTACAAGTAGTGCACTAACCCAAAACAACTCTCTCCCCCCTTTTGTTCTGGGCATTGAACATGAAGACTCTTCCTTCACTGTTCCGAGTGGCCATGAGAGTCTTGGCAGTGCCTGCCTCCAGTGCTCCAGTGGAGCGAGTTTTCAGCCATGGTGGCATCATACTACGCCCCCATCGTGCACAAATGACTGACAGACTCTTGGCTAATTTGGTCTTTTGCAAATGCAATGCAGCATAGGGCCCTGACATATAAAAAGTACAACTTTTTTGTTATGTTCACGTATATGTCATGTTTTTTCAATGTTAACACTTTTGTACAAATAAGTACATTTGCACTTTATTTTTCAATGTGTTTGTTCTGTAAAGGAATGAGTTAATGTTTAAAATGACTGGTTAATAGTGCTATTATAAAGTGCAATGTCAGCACAATTTTCTTTCCTGCAATTTAAAATGCACTTGTTTTAATAAATAAATACAGCGTTTGAAAAGCATACACAATCTGTGTTAATATATTAGTCTGTGGTTAAAGGGACTTGAAAGGACTCGAAACTCAAAATGCAGGACTTAGGACTTGACTTGAGACTTTCCAGTCTTGACTTTGGACTTGACTCGGGGCTTGCCTGTCTTGACTCGGGACTTGACTCGGACTTGAGGGCAAAGACTTGAGACTTACTTGTGACTTGCAAAACAATGACTTGGTCCCACCTCTGGCGGTTAATAGTATTCTATCTTTATTTGTCGTTATTTAAACTTTCTGAATAAATGATGTGATAATGTTCATCATTGAACTCATTGGTGTTAATTTTCAATCCATCAAGATATCTATCCATCAACATAGCATAACATAACATAATATAATATATCTGTACCGTATTTTTCGGAGTATAAGTCGCACCGGAGTATAAGTCACACCTGCCGAAAATGCATAATAAAGAAGGAAAAAAACATATATAAGTCGCACTGGAGTATAAGTCGCATTTTTTGGGGAAATGTATTTGATAAAACCCAACACCAAGAATAGACATTTGAAAGGCAATTTAAAATAAATAAAGAATAGTGAACAACAGGCTGAATAAGTGTACGTTATATGAGGCATAAATAACCAACTGGTATGTTAACGTAACATATTATGGTAAGAGTCATTCAAATAACTATAACATATAGAACATGCTATACGTTTACCAAACAATCTGTCACTCCTAATCGCTAAATCCCATGAATTATTATAGGTCTGGTCCAGGGGTCGGCAACCCGCGGCTCCTGAGCCGCATGCGGCTCTTTGATCACTCTGATGCGGCTCAGCTGCATACTTGCCGACCCTCCCGATTTTCCCGGGAGATTTACGGATTTCGGTGCCTCTCGCAGAAAACTCCTGGGATTAATATTCTCCGATTTTCACCCTAACAATAATAATAAGGGCGTGCCATGATGGTACAGCATTTAGCACCCTCTACAATCTGTATATACAGCGTGCCAGCCCAGCCTCTTGTTATATGCGTCTTCTGCTTACACACGTTGGTGACAGCAAGGCATACTTGGTCAACAGCCACACAGGTTACACTGACAGTGGCCATATAAAACAACTTTAACACTCTTACTAATAATGCGCCACACTTTGAACCAAAACCAAACAAGAATGACAAACACATTTCGGGAGAACATCTGTACCTTAACACAACATAAACACAACAGAACAAATACCCAGAATCCCATGCAGCCCTGACTCTTCCGGGCTACATTATAAATAAATGATAAATGGGTTATACTTGTATAGCGCTTTTCTACCTTCAAGGTACTCAAAGCGCTTTGACAGTATTACCACATTCACCCATTCACACACACATTCACACACTGATGGCGGGAGCTGCCATGCAAGGCGCTAACCAGCAGCCATCAGGAGCAAGGGGTGAAGTGTCTTGCCCAAGGACACAACGGACGTGACTAGGATGGTAGAAGGTGGGGATTGAACCCAAGTAACCAGCAACACTCCGATTGCTGGCACGGCCACTCTACCAACTTCGCCACGCCGTCCCCCCTGCTACCACCAAACCCCGCAGCCACCCCAGCCCTGCTCCCTCACACATAACCCCCCCCCACACCCCCCTCTGTGCGTCGTTGAGGTGGGCGGGGTTTGGTAGCTGGGGTGTATAATGTAGCCCGGAAGAGTTAGGGCTGCATGGGATTCTGGGTATTTGCTCTGTTGTGTTTATGTTGTGTTACGGTGCAGATGTTCTCCCGAAATGTGTTTGTCATTCTTGTTTGGTGTGGGTTCACAGTGTGGCGCATTATTAGTAAGAGTGTTAAAGTTTTTTATACCGCCACCGTCAGTGTAACCTGTGTGGTTGTTGACCAAGTATGCCTTGCTGTCACTTACGTGAGCAAGCCGAAGCCCCATGCAACGTTTTGCTGGGCCGGCACGCTGATTGTAGTGGGCGCTAAATGCTGTACCATCACGGCATGTTCGAGAGAACAGTTGCCCTGAAATTCGTAAGTCTGCCGGAAGATTCGGGAGTGTTGACAAGTATGACACTGTCAAGCGCCATTCATATAATACTCGCGGGCCGCATTAACATTACATTTTCATATTAAGGTGTGGGCCGTGTGTCTGAGACCCCTGGTTTATACATAGCACAAAGCAATAAAAAAACTTTGTATGCAGGGTTATTTCATTTTAAATTTCAAAAGATTTTTGTGGCTCCCATTGTTTTCTTTAATTTGTGAAACTGGTCAAAATGGCTCTTTGACTGGTAAAGGTTGCCGACCCCTGGTCTAGTCTCTTACGTGAATGAGCTAAATAATATTATTTATTATTTTACGGTAATGTGTTAATCATTTCACACATAAGTCGCTCCTGAGTATAAGTCACAGTCCCCCGCCAAACTATGAAAAAAACTGAGACTTATAGTCCGAAAAATACGGTATATATATTATTCTGTACATATATTATGTATATATTCGTATATATGTTAGATTTTTTTATCGCTATATTAGTCTATTTATACCTGCATTGTCCTTTCCATGCTTACACTTTCCATCATTGTAACTGAGCTACTGTGTTGAACAATTACCCTTTTGGATCAGTAAAGTTTGTCTAAGTCTAAGTCTAAGTCTAAAAAAATATCAAATTCAAATGACAGAATGTAATTTATGTAGTTTGATCATTGGCACTCAGCATCAAGGGTTGGAATTGGGGGTTTAATCACCAAAAATGATTCCCGGGCGCGGCACCGCTGCTGCCCACTGCTCCCCTCACCTCCCAGGGGATGGGTCAAATGCAGAGGACACATTTCACCACACCTAGTGTGTGTGTGTGACAATCATTGGTACTTTAACTTTAACTTTAAAAAATATTCCTCGACTGGTGCACGGACATCATGTGTTTTTTTTACATACGTAGCATCATCTACTCAGTGGCCTAGTGGTTAGAGTGTCCGCCCTGAGATCGGTAGGTTGTGGGTTCAAACCCCGGCCGAGTCATACCAAAGACTATAAAAATGGGACCCATTACCTCCCTGCTTGGCACTCAGTATCAAGGGTTGGAATTGGGGGTCAAATCACCAAAAATGATTCCCGGGCACGGCCACCGCTGCTGCCCACTGCTCCCCTCACCTCCCAGTGGGTGATCAAGGGTGATGGGTTAAATGCAGAGAATAATTTCGCCACACCTAGTGTGTGTGTGACAATCATTGGTACTTTAACTTTTTAACTTTATCTACAAAGATACAATGAATTGCAAGAAATTCCACTAATCAACCAGCTCATCGAGAGAATGCCACGAGTGTTCAAAGCAGTAATCAGAGGGTGGCTACTTTGAAGAAAACTAGAATATAAAACATGTTTTCAGTTATTTCAACATAACTCCACATGTGTTCATTCATAGTTTCAATGCCTTCAGTGACAATCTACAATAGTCATGAAAATCAAGAAAATGGTGCATCGCTAATAGATATCATTAAAGACTTAAATATAGTACAGTGCATCAATGGACGTAAGTACCAGGACAGTGATATTTTTCTTCCAGTATCTAAGAAACTTAAAGGAGATGTTTTTAATTGTACAATTGTTGATAATGATTTATAATATGTTTACAAACAAGCGATTCTGGACCACCATCCGCCGCCTCAGGAAGGGGAAGCAGTGCACTACCAACACCGTGTATGGTGCGGATGGTGTTCTGCTGACCTCGACTGCGGAAGTTGTGGATCGGTGGAGGGAATACTTCGAAGACCTCCTCAATCCCACCAACACGTCTTCCTATGAGGAAGCAGTGCCTGGGGAATTTGTGGTGGGCTCTCCTATTTCTGGGGCTGAGGTTGCTGAGGTAGTTAAAAAGCTCCTCGGTGGCAAGGCCCCGGGGGTGGATGAGATCCGCCCGGAGTTCCTTAAGGCTCTGGATGCTGTAGGGCTGTCTTGGTTGACAAGACTCTGCAGCATCGCATGGACATCGGGGGCAGTACCTCTGGATTGGCAGACCGGGGTGGTGGTTCCTCTCTTTAAAAAGGGGAACCGGAGGGTGTGTTCTAACTATCGTGGGATCACACTCCTCAGCCTTCCCGGTAAGGTCTATTCAGGTGTACTGGAGAGGAGGCTACGCCGGATAGTCGAACCTCGGATTCAGGAGGAACAGTGTGGTTTTCGTCCTGGTCGTGGAACTGTGGACCAGCTCTATACTCTCGGCAGGGTCCTTGAGGGTGCATGGGAGTTTGCCCAACCAGTCTACATGTGCTTTGTGGACTTGGAGAAGGCATTCGACCGTGACCCTCGGGAAGTCCTGTGGGGAGTGCTCAGAGAGTATGGGGTTTCGGACTGTCTGATTGTGGCGGTCCGCTCCCTGTATGATCAGTGTCAGAGCTTGATTCGCATTGGTTCGCAGGCGTAAGTCGGACACGTTTCCGGTGAGGGTTGGACTCCGCCAAGGCTGCCCTTTGTCACCGATTCTGTTCATAACTTTTATGGACAGAATTTCTAGGCGCAGTCAAGGCGTTGAGGGGATCCGGTTTGGTGGCTGCAGGATTAGGTCTCTGCTTTTTGCAGATGATTTGGTCCTGATGGCTTCATCTGGCCAGGATCTTCAGCTCTCACTGGATCGGTTCGCAGCCGAGTGTGAAGCGACTGGGATGAGAATCAGCACCTCCAAGTCCGAGTCCATGGTTCTCGCCCGGAAAAGGGTGGAGTGCCATCTCCGGGTTGGGGAGGAGATCTTGCCCCAAGTGGAGGAGTTCAAGTACCTCGGAGTCTTGTTCACGAGTGAGGGAAGAGTGGATGGTGAGATCGACAGGCGGATCGGTGCGGCGTCTTCAGTAATGCGGACGCTGTATCGATCCGTTGTGGTGAAGAAGGAGCTGAGCCGGAAGGCAAAGCTCTCAATTTACCGGTCGATCTACGTTCCCATCCTCACCTATGGTCATGAGCTTTGGGTTATGACCGAAAGGACAAGATCACGGGTACAAGCGGCCGAAATGAGTTTCCTCCGCCGGGTGGCGGGGCTCTCCCTTAGAGATAGGGTGAGAAGCTCTGCCATCCGGGGGGAGCTCAAAGTAAAGCCGCTGCTCCTCCACATCGAGAGGAGCCAGATGAGGTGGTTCGGGCATCTGGTCAGGATGCCACCCGAGCGCCTCCCTAAGGAGGTGTTTAGGGCATGTCCGACCGGTAGGAGGCCACGAGGAAGACCCAGGACACGTTGGGAAGACTATGTCTCCCGGCTGGCCTGGGAACGCCTCGGGATCCCCCGGGAGGAACTGGACGAAGTGGCTGGGGAGAGGGAAGTCTGGGCTTCCCTGCTTAGGCTGCTGCCCCCGCGACCCGACCTCGGATAAGCGGAAGAAGATGGATGGATGGATGGATGTTTACAAACAACAAGGCAGCAAAAAATATCAAAGGCAAGCATTTTGTCTGCAGGGTTCACAACTTATTTTCGGAGTATTCTGAATAAACTGATTGACAACTATTAAAAATCAATATTAAAAAAACAAATTTCTTCTTGAAGAGAATATGAACCATAAGCACAATATTGTGTGTGTGTAAACAGTGTTTGTATTATTTGGCTATTCCAAATGTCATGGCGGGGACCAAATGTGATATCATCCAAGCTCTGGCTCTTGTGTGGGGGGGCACGGAGATCTTTCACAAATGTCACAGCGTGGGCAAAACTTCCTACATTTACATGAGCAAATGCCAGTAAAGTTTTGGTGAATGTGGCCAAACTATCCGGTGCAGCAACGACGCCTCGAAAACCAAATGTCCTTGCAGGGTGATCGTAAGCATTCTGGCTAAGCAAGTCATTAATTACCAGTGATCCAGCTGCAGCCTGGGAGGATTGACTTAGCCTTTGGGCAGAAGCGAGGACAGAACTGAGGGGTTTAAACTGAGGACACGCTCAGCTTCAGAAGACAGGAAGAGGGTCTTTATGGAGTCAACAAAACGCCATTAGGAATTTTTGTAATTTGTCTGTTGCTTGCGATGATACTCAGAGGTTACAATTCTTTAAAAAAAACTGGCAAATTTTCACCAGAGACAAAGAAAAAACAAGCATTTAGACAAAATTTTGAGTTTGCGATATCGGGGTTTTATGCTACCGATTCAGACACCAATCATCCATGAGTGAAATAAGCCGATACCAATCCAATGTATTAACTGTGATTTTTTATTTATTTATCTATCTGGTGAGTTCTAACCACAACACCACCATCACTGTTTAGTTCACCTCCTGGTACCCTAGCACCTCCAAAACCCTCAAATCTAGACTCCAAACATCCCAGAACAAGCTAGTCAGGTTACTTTTAGACCTCCACCCCAGATCACACCTCACTCCTACCCACTTCTCCAAAGTGGGCTGGCTCAGGGTGGAGGACAGGGTAAAACAACTTGCACTGAGCCTAGTCTATAAAATCTGCTACACCTCCCTGATACCAAAGTACATGTCAAACTACTTCCTTAACGTAAATGACCGCCATAACCACAACACCAGGGGGAGCTCCACTAACCACGTTAAACCCAGATTCCGATCCAACAAAGGTCTTAACTCATTCTCCTTCTGTCACATCAATATGGAATACACTCCCAACAGGTGTAAAAGAAAGTGCATCTCTATCCTCCTTCAAAACCGCACTAAAAGAACACCTCCAGGCAACTTCAACCCTAAACGAACACCCTCCCCCCTCCACATCCCACCTCCCCGGATTGTAAATAATCAAATGTATATACTTGTTCTTATGCTTCCTGAACTCACTATGTTCTCTGCTCGCTGCACATATCCTACCAAGTCAGACCTACACTGTTTCAATGTCCATTTCTCTGATGATGCAATTGTTGATGACTGAAGTGCTGATATCAACCAAACCTAACCCACCCCGTCCAAACCCCCTCCACATCCCACCGCCCGGATTGTAAATAATGTAAATAATTCAATGTATATACTTCGACCATGAATTGATTTACGTGGACCCCGACTTAAACAAGTTGAAAAACGTATTCGAGTGTTACCATTTAGTGGTCAATTGTACGGAATATGTAATATACTGTGCAATCTACTAATAAAAGTTTCAATCAATCAAAAAAATAAGTTCTCCAAAAATATAGGTTGTTAAATGTTGCTAACATTCAAAGATTAGCATTAGTACGAAAGGCCCATTGGATCCTAAACAACACTGCACCAGCGCCACTTAAGCACTTTGTCCAGTTTACATCTGCTGTGACAACTAGAAACACATGACCCTCCACCAGGGGGCAGTGTTGCGTACCCAAATGTAAAACTTATTTTGCACAATCGGCCTTTTCATATAAAGCGATAAAGGAATGGAAGGACCTCACAACAAACTGGAAAGATCTAACAGATTACTCCTAATTCACAATTGAAGTTGAAAAGTGGCTTCGGAGCAATCAGAGTTGGTCACAAGGTCACTAAGGTGGGCGCCATGTTTGACACATCAACTTACCGTATTTTCCGCACTATAAGGCACACCTAAAAACCACAAATTTTCTCAAAAGCTGACAGTGCGCCTTATAACCCGGTGCGCTTTATATATGGATAAATATTAAGATTCATTTTCATAAAGTTTCGGTCTCGCAACTTCGGTAAACAGCCGCCATCTTTTTTCCCGGTAGAACAGGAAGCGCTTCTTCTTCTACGCAAGCAACCGCCAAGGTAAGCACCCGCCCCCATAGAACAGGAAGCGCTTCTTCTTCTACTGTAAGCAACCACCCGCCCGCGTAGGAGAAGAAAAAGCGCGCGGATATCACCGTACGTTTCATTTCCTTTGTGTGTTTACATCTGTAAAGACCACAAAATGGCTCCTACTAAGCGACCGGGATCCGGTTCATGAAAAGACGCAATCTCTCCATCCGCACACGGATTACTATTTCACAGCAACTGATATTCCTGTGAACCGCACTGTGGATACAACGGGAGCACGTACGGTGAATATTCGCACCACAGGGAATGAGAAGTCATCCTTCACTGTGGTTCTAGCTTGCCATGCTAATGGCCAGAAACTTCCACCCATGGTGATATTCAAAAGGAAGACCTTGCCAAAAGAGACCTTTCCAGCCGGCGTCATCATAAAAGCTAACTCGAAGGGATGGATGAAGAAAAGATGAGCGAGTGGTTAAGGTAAGTTTAAGTTTACGCGAAGAGGCCGGGTGGCTTTTTTCACGCAGCTCTGTCCATGTTGATATACGTATGTTTGTGATTGCACATTTGCGTACATTTTGGGAGTGAACAGAGTTGTTAGAACGCTGGTTTTTAATATATTATTAAAGTTTGACTGACCTATCTGACTGTTTTTTTGACATTCCTTTAGCGCAGTTAGATGCGGCTTACAACACGGGGCGGCTTATAGGTGGACAACGTTTTGAAATATGCCGTTCATTGAAGGCGCGGCTTATAACCCAGGGCGCCTTATGGTGCGGAAAATACGGTAATGTGTATTATGTTTATGCATGAGAACATTTTGTTATAAGTCGTGAGGTGTGTCTGTTAAAATCGTGGTTGTTTTTTACAGATGTAAACAAGAGCATGTATTGTCTATGTGTGATGATGTAAATGAGGTGTGGTTGTATTGTATATTAAGTATGTGTCAATGAAAGGGCATTTTATGACTTTTCTTAATTTTATTGTAATAGTTTTATAGCATTTTTTTTTGTGTGTGTATCTTTTATTTAGGTAGCCAGGGACTGCAGATCGAAATTAGCTTATTTAGCTATAATCTAACATATCTGTCTTTGAGCTTAATGTTTCTGTGCATTGTCCCTTCAAATAAAGACTTGAAAAAAAAATAAATAAAATAAATGACAGTGTAACAATACCAACACAATATTTAAACTATTTCCTTATTTTTTCTTTTATTGTATATAATTGTTTGAGCAACAGTACAGTACACTATAGCCAATCAAAAAGCAAAAACTACTCTACCACTCATTTAAAAAGATCTTTTATGATGTTTTACACGTATTGGTATGTCAGACTTAGCCTTGTCGTGGTTTAACTCTTATCTTACTGACAGGATGCAGTGCGTCTCCCATAACAATGTGACCTCGGACTATGTTAAGGTAACGTGCGGAGTCCCCCAAGGTTCGGTTCTTGGCCCTGCACTCTTTAGTATTTACATGCTGCCGCTAGGCGACATCATACGCAAATACGGTGTTAGCTTTCATTGCTATGCTGATGACACCCAACTCTACATGCCCCTAAAGCTGACCAACACGCCGGATTGTAGTCAGCTGGAGGCGTGTCTTAATGAAATTAAACAATGGATGTCCGCTAACTTCTTGCAACTCAACACTAAGAAAACGGAAATGCTGATTATCGGTCCTGCTAAACACCGACATTTATTTGATAATACCACCTTAACATTTGACAACCAAACAATTACACAAAGCGACTCAGTAAAGAATCTGGGTATTATCTTCGACCCAACTCTCTCCTTTGAATCACACATTAAGAGTGTTACTAAAACGGCCTTCTTTCATCTCCGTAATATCGCTAAAATTCGTTCCATTTTGTCCACTAGCGACGCTGAGATCATTATTCATGCGTTCGTTACGTCTCGTCTCGATTACTGTAACGTATTATTTTCGGGTCTCCCTATGTCTAGCATTAAAAGATTACAGTTGGTACAAAATGCGGCTGCTAGACTTTTGACAAGAACAAGAAAGTTTGATCATATTACGCCTATACTGGCTCACCTGCACTGGCTTCCTGTGCACTTAAGATGTGACTTTAAGGTTTTACTACTTACGTATAAAATACTACACGGTCTAGCTCCAGCCTATCTTACCGATTGTATTGTACCATATGTCCCGGCAAGAAATCTGCGTTTAAAGAACTCCGGCTTATTAGTGATTCCCAGAGCCCAAAAAAAGTCTGCGGGCTGTAGAGCGTTTTCTATTGGGGCTCCAGCACTATGGAATGCCCTCCCGGTAACAGTTAGAGATGCTACCTCAGTAGAAACATTTAAGTCCCATCTCAAAACTCATTTGTATACTCTAGCCTTTGAATAGCCCCCCTTTTTTAGACCAGTTGATCTGCCGTTTCTTTTCTTTTCTCCTCTGCTCCCCCCTATCCCTTGTGGAAGGGAAGACACACAGATCCGGTGGCCATGGATGGGGTGCTGGCTGTCCGGGGTCGGGACCCGGGGTGGACCGCTCGCCTGTATATTGGTTGGGAACATCTCTGCGCTGCTGACCCGTCTCCGCTCGGGATGGTTTCCTGCTGACCCCACTGTGGACTGGACTCTTACTGTTATGCTGGATCCACTATGGACTGGACTCTCACAATATTATGTTAGACCCACTCGACATCCATTGCATTCGGTCTCCCTAGAGGGGGGGGTTACCCACATATGCTGTCCTCTCCAAGGTTTCTCATAGTCATTCACATCGACGTCCCACTGGGGTGAGTTTTTCCTTGCCCTTATGTGGGCTATACCGAGGATGTCGTTGTGGCTTGTGCAGCCCTTTGAGACACTTGTGATTTAGGGCTATATAAATAAACATTGATTGATTGATTGATTGATATTTAAAACACCATTGTGGTCTATATAACATGTAATCGTGGTGCTTTAGTCAAAATGTTGCATAGATTATGTTTCACAGGCCATATTCAAGCCGCTTTCTGACCGTCTTTTCAGGATGCGCTGTTTTATTTACCTGCCAAAGTCCTCGTGCAGGATCCAAGAAATAATTATTGACTATAATGTCGGACTACAACTGAATAAAACTGGCGAACCCGGGCAAAGTAACGCAAGCAAAATACGTCACTCAAGTCTCAAATTCCAAACGGCTCATTTGGCGCAAGCTTGGAAGAAGGCAATATTATTTCATAAATATCTCTATCATGCCTCCATGGACATTTTGGGGACTTTTAGCTATTCCAAACACACAAGAACAGGTACCAACAGGTAGGTAATTAAGTTTTTGCTTAATAGGGCCCTATTAAATCCTTTGTTTTTTAACCCTTGAAGTCCTCCTGTGTTCAGGGCCTTATTCCCTGAATGTGTAAACATTAACAAAAACAACAAAGAAGATTTTGTAAAAATAAAAGTATCGATTTAATCACTCTTGTGTCCATCATATACTAACACCACCCTTGGTATCAACACTACCGATTTATGGATCGATCCATCTTCTGCAATCCGTCTTCCTCATTCCTCTGTGTAACATGTTTAGCCTCGTCCTAGAGTCCTTCATAATTCTTGTAAAAATTAGAGTTTGTTTTCCGCAACGGAGGATTTTTGCCTTAAGGGGAGCGTCTCTCTGGCAGCTTCTTCCGGTCGGCGGACTGAGCTTTGGAAATAGGAATAAATGCTTAAAAATGTGGATGGTTCCTGGAGAATCGGAATGTAAGATCCGGTTCTCATCGATGCTTGATGCCCAACCCTATATGTGAAGGTATACTAATTCAATTACCGTATTTTTCGGACTATAAAGCACACTTAAAATCCTTTCATGTTCTCATAAATCGACAGTGCACCTTTCTGGAGTAGTTCCTACCAGTTTTAAACACGCCGTGGTTCAACCGCTTTTAAAGAAACCTGGTCTGGACAGTTCAGTTTTAGCCCATTTTAGACCTATTTCTAAGCTGCCTTTCCTCTCAAAGATTTTGGAGAAGATTGTTTTTACCCAGTTAAACACTTTTTTAGAGGACTGTGATATTTTAGAAGTCTTTCAGTCTGGGTTTAAACCCCTCCATAGTACCGAGTCAGCTTTATTAAGGGTTTTTAATGACATCCTTCGAGCAACAGATTTAGGTGATCATGTAATTTTAGTTTTACTGGATCTAACAGCAGCATTTGATACGGTGGACCATAATATTTTAATTAGACGCCTGCAGCATCAAGTGGGCATCTGTGGTACTGCTTTGAGTTGGCTGAAGTCCTATTTGACTAACAGGACCTTCTCTGTGAATGTTGCTGGATCTGAATCCTCCGTTGCTCCCTTGACATGTGGGGTCCCACAAGGCTCAGTTTTGGGACCACTTCTCTTTTCTATTTATTTACTTCCCCTGGGCTCAATCCTAAGAAAGCATGATATTTCTTTTCATTGTTATGCCGATGACACACAAATGTATTTTCCATTAAAGAGAAATCATGCCTCTTCAATACAGCCATTACTTGCCTGTCTTGAGGATATCAAGGCCTGGATGGCCCTAAACTTCTTAAATTTTAATGAAAAGAAGACAGAAGTAATAGTGTTTGGACCTAGTGGTACCTGTGAGCTCCCCCCTGTTGACTTTGGCCCTTTGGCTTTGCATGTTAAGCCCATGGTCACCAACCTGGGCTTTCGTATTGACTGTGATTTTAAATTGGACCGTCAGATTGGCACAGTGGTGAAAGCCAGCTTTTTTTATTTACGTCAGCTGGCCAAGGTTAAAAACCTTCTTTCTAGGCAACAGTTAGAGACAGTAATCCATGCCTTTACTACATCTCGGCTGGATTACTGTAACTCTTTATATTTTGGAATTAGTCAGTCCTCCCTCTCACGTCTGCAGCTGGTCCAAAATGCAGCTGCCCGACTTTTAACTAACACAAGAAAAAGAGAGCACATTACTCCTGTTTTAGCCTCCCTCCACTGGCTGCCTGTGTCTTTTAGAGTCCATTTTAAGATTATCTTACTCGTTTTTAAATCCTTACGTGGTCTTGCCCCACCTTACCTCTCTGAGCTGCTCCATCTGTATGCCCCCACCCGGTCCCTCAGGTCAGCTGATCAGCTGATCCTGGAGGTACCCAAAACAAAGCGCAAGCTCAGAGGGGACAGAGCTTTCTCTGTTGCGGGTCCCAAACTCTGGAACGATCTCCCTCTCCATGTGAGACAGGCCCCTTCTTTGGGTATTTTCAAGACCCTTCTTAAAACCCATTTTTATTCACTGGCTTTTAACCCAGCATGAGACTTTGAACTGTTTTTAGCTTTTAACTTTTTGAACTGTTTTTAACTTTTAAACTGTTTTTATCTAACAAACTGTTCTTAGGGTAATTTATATTTGCTTTTTAATTGTGTATTTTTATTTCTGTTTTAAATGTTATTTTTTAGTCTGTCCTTTGCCTCTATTTCTTTGTGGTGTACAGCCCTTTGTTTTTCAACTGTGCTTGTTTTTAAAGGGCTTTATAAATAAAGTTGGTATGGTATGGTATGGTATGAATCGGTGCGCCTAAGGTACGTATTAATTCTGGTTGTGCTTACCGATCTCAAATCAATTTTATTTGGTACATAATGGAATGATAAGTGTGACCAGTAGATGGCAGTCACACATAAGCGATAGGTGCGGACTGCAGGTTGACGCCCCCTGTTCAACAAATTATGCTAGTAAGTACATATTAGTAAGCAAGCCCAACACCAGGTTTCATTGAGAATATAGAACATTACACACAGAGCTCAAATACCCGTCAAAATGTTTAAGTACGTCTTTAATAAAGTACAAAACCGCACGGCTTGATGGATTGTCGGTGTATTACGGCTAATGTAGTCAGTCAGACGTACTGTGCTTCAACATACAGTATGGGTATTATTATGGTGTGTGTATAAGGACCCGAAAATGGCACCTTTTTGGAAAAATATTATCTGGATTTGCACCGGTCACCCAAGGTTTCTCATTGTCATCCCATTGGGTTGAGTTTTTTTCTTGCCCTGATGTGGGATCAGGATGTCGTTGTGGCTTGTGCAGCCCTTTGAGACACTCGTGATTTAGGGCTATATAAGTAAACTTTGATCGGTAACAGCGTTACTATTTTTAGTTTTTTATCAATTGTTGAAACAGACGAAGGTGTTTAGGACTATTTGGCCATGGTGGAAGTTTATTTTTCTCGTTACATTTGATATAGGTTACTTCTTTTCGTTCTGGAAAGTACATAAACACGGCAGACTTATGATTCCTAAGTTGCGGGAGAACGGCACAAAAAAAACATTAGCCGTCGCCATTCATCTGCACGTGTGCACAGGTCTGTGTCTAATGAGCCACCCATCAGTAATGGCTGAGCATGGAGAGAGGTGACCCATCCAATCAGGCATTCTTACCCAGTGGATCCGGCAGTCAAATCCCTCCCCTTACGCATTCTTGAGCACTGCTGATCCTTACAGATAATTAGAAAGACCCAAGGGGCTTATCCCTCCTCCGCCCGCTCTCCCCATCACCTCACCCTGAGCCCCCCCCTTCACTCATTTTGTTGCATCAGCAGGGACCCGCGTTCTCCCGGGGACCAGGATGTGCTTGTGTCAGTGCACATACCTCGGTCTTTAGTAAGCAGGATGTGTTTTCCGACAAACTCGGAGATGCAAAGAATTATGTCGGTGCATTATTAATGAAGTCCAGGGAGAATGGAGCGCTGAGCATGGATCACTACTGTTTGGACGGCTGTCATCCATAAATTCATACTCGATGCATTCGACTTCAGCAGAAAAAAAAAAAGAAACAAACTATGTTTTGCATTTGTTTAAGGTTTTCCACAGACAGGTGCAATTTTGGTATTTTGCGTGCCTGCAAAATCAGCGAAAAAAGTTGTCAGGCTAATATTAGCACGTGAAGTACCAAAATGTATGACTGCAAATTGTACACCTACTTGTTCTGTGAAGTTTCAGGAAGTAAGGGGGTGGTTTCCTAAAATATGTAAAAAACCGATCTCAAATTTAACCCAGATTGAAAAGTAATTGAAAGGTAGATAATTGATGAGCCTTTTGTCTGCGTTTGTTTATTGCTTCCCCCCCCCCAGTTTATTATTTGTATTTTATTTGAGATATAATTTTTGTGGGTTACTTGTTTGGGATGGAAAAAAAAGAAAATTTGACATTTGTTTGATTGTTTCTCTTGACTGTATATGTCAAAAATCCAACACAAAACAATGTAGATAATTGATGAGCCTTTTGTCTGCGTTTGTTTATTGCTCCCCCCCCCCCCAGTTTATTATTTGTATTTTATTTGAGATATAATTTTTGTGGGTTACTTGTTTGGGATGGAAAAAAAAGAAAATTTGACATTTGTTGGATTGTTTTTCTTGACTGTATATGTCAAAAATCCAACACAAAAAAATGTAGATAATTGATGAGCCTTTTGTCTGCGTTTGTTTATTGCTCCCCCCCCCCAGTTTATTATTTGTATTTTATTTTAGATATAATTTTTGTTTGGGATGGAAAAAAAAGAAAATTTGACATTTGTTTGATTGTTTTTCTTGACTGTGTATGTCAAAAATCCAACACAAAAAAATGTTTAACTACGAAAAATCTACCATGCTATATATATATATATATATATATATATATATATATATCACAGATATATACGTATATAAACATATACATAGATATACACATATATGTATATATACATATATATGTATATATATATATATATATATATATATATATATACATATATATATATATACACACACACACATATATGTAAACATATACATAGATATACACATACATATATATATATATATATATACATACACATATATATATACACACACATATATATATATATATTTAAATACACATATATACACATATATACATACATACATACATATATATATATACATATATATATATATATATATACGTATATATATACTGCATACATATATACATAAACATATACATATATATTTTTTTTAATATACATATATATACATATATACACGCACACACACACACACACACACACACGCACACACACACACACATACATACATACATACATATACATAAATAAATGATAAATAAATGGGTTATACTTGTATAGCGCTTTTCTACCTTCAAGGTACTCAAAGCGCTTTGACAGTATTTCCACATTCACCCATTCACACACACACACATTCACACACTGATGGCGGGAGCTGCCATGCAAGGCGCTAACCAGCAGCCATCAGGAGCAAGGGGTGAAGTGTCTTGCCCAAGGACACAACGGACATGACTAGGATGGTAGAAGGTGGGGATTGAATCCCAGTAACGAGCAACCCTCCGATTGCTGGCACGCCCACTCTACCAACTTCGCCACGCCGTCCCCCACATACATATAAATACATACATATACATACATACATATATACAGTACAGTTTGGACACACTTTCTCATTCACAACACAACTAAGGGTCCCAACCCCATTGATAAAGCAAGAAATTCCACTAATCAACCATTACATATATATATATATATATATATATATATATATACTGTTGTGTACATACATCTACTGATGCTTAGTCTGGACACATCCTCAGTGACCTCTTGGATTCACCGGGCGTTTCGGGTCTCTCAACTGGTCATACGCCCTCCTCCAAGCGACCCAACCGGGGGTGATCAAATCCCCCGGCTTGTGTCCAGACGGCTCGCTAGCTACCATGACTCCAAGGATCTCCTCTTTTGAGCCACAACCATCTCGAGGCCCTTTCCGCCGCTTCGGTGGTACTGCGGATGGCTCTCCTCTTTCTCTCTCCATCGATGCCCAAACTGCTGAAGGCTCTGACCAAGGAACGGGCTGCAAATCCTCTACATCCAACCTCCACAGGGAAACACCTTGCTCTCCAACCAGCCTGCTGACAGTCGCTGACCAGTCCTGCATACTTGGAGAGCTTCCTCTCGAAGGCTTCTTCCAGGCGATCTTCCCACGGGACTGTCAGCTCCAGCAGCACAGCTTGTTTGGTGGACTCAGACACAAGGACAATGTCTGGTCGCAGGGTGGTGACTGCGATATGGCTGGGGAACTTCAGCTGGTTTTCAAGGTCCACCAACAACTGCCAGTCTTTTGCAGACGTCAGGATGCCTGCTGATGTTTTCCTAGCAGGAGTTGGCGTGTCCCCAGCTCTGACAAAGGCGATGATTTTCTTGGAGGGGTGGAACTGTTTTGCCCATGCCAGTCCTGTGCTAATGGCTTCAGCGATGGTCTTCAGGACTTGGTCATGCCTCCACCTGTACCTTCCATCTCCAAGTGCCTTTGTACAGCAACTGAGGATGTGTTCCAGGGTTCCTCGCTTGGAGCACAGTGGGCATGCTGATGTCTCTGCTATGCCCCATGTGTGCAGGTTTGAAGGGCTTGGGAGCACATCATATACTGCCTGGATGAAAAATTTGATGCGTTGCGGCTCGGCTTTCCAAAGCTCAGCCCAGGTCACTCTCCTCTCAACCGCATTCTCCCATCTTGTCCAAGCTCCCTGTTGCTTCATTCCAACAGCCTTGCAGGTTCTTGTCTCCTCCACTGCCGCTCTCACCTCATCCTGAACAAGACGTCGGCCTTCCTTCCCCCTAGTGTTCAGTTGGGGAGTTGGAAAGGACCCTAGCCCAGCTCGACCCCGTGTAACTGCTCCAACCAGGCTCCTGTGTCGCAGCCTTGCATCTGCCTCTTGAACTGCTTCCTCTGCCCTCCATTTCCTGCCAGTCCTCACTTGGATCCCTGCTTTGGCCACCTTCGGATCACTTGAGTCCCTGTACTGTACCACTTCTCTGGCTCTAGTTACCTTAAATTCCTCCTCCAAGGATTTGAAAGGCAACTGCAGTTTGTTGCTGTTCCCGTAGAGTGCAATGCTACTCAGGCTCTTAGGTAGTCCCAGCCATCTCCGGAGGTGGTTGCTGACCCTCCGCTCTAGGATCTCAACTGTCGAGATGGGGAACGAGTAGTTTGTGTGCGTGCGTGCGTGTATGTGTAAATGTTGTATGTATATATATACATATATATATATATATATATATATATATATATATATATATATACACACACACACACACCTATCGTCACCTACATCATCTTATAAGTCATGTTGCTTTCCACTTAACCTGCCATAATATTCTTTCAATACATAATCAAGTCTTAATGACCAAGAATCGAATGCTTCTACTCCAGCATCTTTTATTTATAGCTCCAAGAATGTGACAGTGCTGCGATTGTGACTTTTCAATATGTATACTCATTTCCATGTATTTAGCAGAGCTGAGAATCTAGGCCTCCGACGCGATGAATGACCAGTTTATAAGCTCCCAGCACTGTGAGTGAGTGTGTTGCGAGATAAAACCACATGCAAGATAAACAGTGACTGCTGAATGCTTTGAAGCGCTACATATTGACTTGCATATCGTAAGACCTCGAAGAATAAACAGAATGTAAACCTCAAAGTCAGCTCTAAAGAGACTCCGCTATCAGTAATATCCCTTTGCCAGCAAGTCATGTTGGCAAAATGCCAACAAAGGGTGACTGGTTTTAAATTGTTTGAATATATAGAACCTAACATTTTATTTTGTCTGCCCACAGTTGAGAATGCTACTGAAATTGCATTGCTGCATTGGGAATGATAGTTTTCATTAAGCAAGGTCTTTAAATGGCAGAGCCTTACTCTGCAGAAGATTATTCCTATTTTAATTGATTCTGATGTACAACAATTATCATAAATGTGTATAAATGAGTCCGAGCAGCGTCCTGGATAGGGTTTGGTTTACATATTGTCTGATATCACACTGCAAAAAGTCAGTGTTCAAAAACAAGACACAAAAATACAATAATTAGGGGTATTTTATTTGAAGTAAGCAAAAATATCTACCAATAGAACAAGAACATTTGGATTGTCAAGACTTTCCAAAACAAGTAAAACTAGAGCGCAATTTTGAGATTTGGGGTTAGGTTTTTTTATTAGATCGCAATTTTTGCCAGTCCTGATGTGTGTGTTCAGTTTGGTGAGTTTTGAAGCATGTTAACAGGGTCAAATTACAGCTCAAAAAGGCAAAAGTGACTGTTTTTAGTACATTTTTGTATGAAGGGGGAATTGCCAACTTCCTGTTGATTTTTGCCCAAGGATGTGAAATTATGAAATCTAGGTCTAAGTCAGACCTACATAGAGGTTTTTCTTTCATGTCTCTTCGACCTTCCTAGTGGGAGTTACAGGCAGTTTAGTTGTTTTTTTTTCCTAGGGGGCGCTAGAGCGCCATTTTGAGTTTTTATTTTTATTTTTTTATTAAAAGGCAATTTTTGCAGGTCCCGATGCGTGGGTCAAATATGGTGAGTTTTGAAGCATGTTAAGTGGGTCAAATTACAGCTCAAAGAGGCGGTGGAAGAATAATAATAATACAGAATAAAACGTTACAGAAACAATAGGTCCTTCTGTCCCATTGGAGCAGAAGGACTCGCAGCGATGGACAGGACCGACTTTGACGGCACATAAAATCCAAACCGTAGCAGTAATTAAAACTCTTTGGTCAACTTTTAATCAGAAGGGTTCAATCTCTCTCCTGTGCTAGTTTGATGCCGACACGACAAACGCGCTCAGAGGAGATAATGTTTGAAAAAAGGTTACCGGTTTTTACAAAATTTTTGTTTTGAAGGGGGAATTGCAAACTTCCTGTTGATTTTTGCTGGGGGTTGTCAATATATGAAATGTAGGTCTAAGTGAGACCTACATAGAGTTTCTGTTCCATGTCTCTAAGACATTCCTACTGGAAGTTACAGGCAGTTTTGTCTGAGTTTTCTTCCTAGGAGCAGTTGTGTCTGTGTTTTCTTCCTGGGGGGCGCTAGAGCGCAATTTTGAGTTTTGGGGTTGGTTTTTTTTTTTATTAGATCGCAATTTTTGCCAGTCCTGATGTGTGTGTCCAGTTTGGTGAGTTTTGAAGCATGTTAAAGGGGTCAAATTACAGCTCAAAGAGGCACAAGTGACTGTTTTTAGTAAACTTTTGTTTTGAAGGGGGAATTGCCAACTTCCTGTTGATTTTTGCTGAAAGATGGTAATGTATGAAATCTAGGTCTAAGTCAGACCTACATAGAGGTTTTTGCTTCATGTCTCTACGGCAGTTTTGTCTGAGTTTTCTTCCTAGGAGCAGTTGTATCTGTGTTTTTTCCTAGGGGGCGCTAGAGCGCAATTTTGAGTTTTGAGGTTTGTTTTTTTGATAAGATCGCAATTTTCGCCAGTCCTGATGTGTGTGTCAAATATGGTGAGTTTGGAAGCATGTTAAAGGGGGTCAAATTACAGCTCAAAGAGGCGGCGGAATAATAATAATAAAACCTTACAATAAAAATAGGGTCCTCTGTCCCAAAGGGACATTGCGGTCCCTAATTAGCTAACCTCAACGAACCCAAAAATACCTTAAAATAAGTATTATCTCATTAATAACAAGTGTACTACTATATGAGCATGTATTTTCTATGGTTTCATTGAAAATAAAACAGCAAAGTCCATTGGCTGTCATCTGTATTAATTATGAGACACAATTGTGTCAAAGTCATGATTTTTTTTTTTTTTACATGCTTGAAATAAGAAATGATTACTTTAAAAAGGTAGTTTTATACTTGTGAGTGTTGATGACACAGCTTTGCAACAGTTGATATTCTAGTTTCAAGCATGTTTTACTCAATATAGGTCATCAAATCTCAGCAACAAGCTGTAATATCTTACTGAGATCATTTAGGACCAAAACCCTTAAAACAAGTAAAACACTCTAACATAAAAACTGCTTAGTGAGAATAATGATCTTATCAGACAGAAAATAAGCAAATATCACCCTTATTTGAGATATTCAATCTTACTTAGATTTCAGTTTTTGCAGTCCATTTTGAGAAAGTCATTGTTGATCGGCCATTTCTCTGCCATCCTTTTAACATTCAGACAAAAGTTTTTATATTTTATATGCACTCATAAACAGCAGAATTCGGGAGGTCTTTAACATCCCAACTGTTAAGTTGGGATGTAGGCAGACAAGGGCAGTTTCCAATAGCCTTCCGCATAGTTCGGAAGAGTTTGTCTGAGCATAGGTAGTCTCAGGAGGACGTGTTTCCCAGCATGCCTTGGTGTCATTACCAATTATCACTTTTGACTGTTAGTTCTTGCATCTATAAGGTGTTATTATGTACAGACAGTGTTTAATAAAGTCTCATTTCTAGTTGACCATGTGTAAATAAATATATCTATTTTTAATACTGTATTTGTCTGGACTTGTTTTGACAGTTTCGGACTTAGTTCTCATATCTCCTGTATTTGGTTTTATTTCCTGTCCAGCACTCTTGTTTTGGTTTTATTTTCCGTTTTTTACACTATTCTATAGTCTGGACGCTGGCTTCCTCAACTGTCCCTGATTGGTAATCAGGACACACCTTTTCCTGGTAGTGTTGTAACGATACCAATATTTTGGTACCGGTTCTAAAATTATTTCGATACTTTTCGATACTTTTCTAAATAAAGGGGGACCACAAAAAAATTGCATTACTGGCTTTATTTTAACAAAAAATATTAGGGTACATTAAACATATGTTTATTATTGCAGTTAAGTCATTCAATAAAATAGTGAACATACAAGACAACTTTTCTTTTATTAGTAAGTAAACAAACAAAGGCTCCTAATTAGTCTGCTGACATATGCAGTGACATATTGTGTCATTTATCATTCTATTATACAATTAGAGATGCTACCTCAGTAGAAACATTTAAGTCCCATCTCAAAACTCATTTGTATACTCTAGCCTTTGAATAGCCCCCCTTTTTTTAGACCAGTTGATCTGCCGTTTCTTTTCTTTTCTCCTCTGCTCCCCCCTATCCCTTGTGGAGGGGAAGACACACAGATCCGGTGGCCATGGATGGGGTGCTGGCTGTCCGGGGTCGGGACCCGGGGTGGACCGCTCGCCTGTATATTGGTTGGGAACATCTCTGCGCTGCTGACCCGTCTCCGCTCGGGATGGTTTCCTGCTGACCCCACTGTGGACTGGACTCTTACTGTTATGCTGGATCCACTATGGACTGGACTCTCACAATATTATGTTAGACCCACTCGACATTCATTGCATTCGGTCTCCCTAGAGGGGGGGGGGGGTTACCCACATATGCGGTCCTCTCCAAGGTTTCTCATAGTCATTCACATCGACGTCCCACTGGGGTGAGTTTTTCCTTGCCCTTATGTGGGCTATACCGAGGATGTCGTTGTGGCTTGTGCAGCCCTTTGAGACACTTGTGATTTAGGGCTATATAAATAAACATTGATTGATTGATTGATTGATTGATTATTTTGTCAACATTATTAAGGACAAGTGGTAGAAAATGAATTATTAATCTACTTGCTCATTTACTGTTAATATCTGCTTACTTTCTCTTTTAACATGTTCTATCTACACTTCTGTTAAAATGTAATAATCACTTATTCTTCTGTTGTTTGATACTTTACGTTAGTTTTGGATGATACCACAAATTTGGGTATCAATCCGATACCAAGTCGCTACAGGATCATACATTGGTCATATTCAAAGTCCTCATGTGTCCAGGGACATATTTCCTCAGTTTATAAACATAATATACATTTAAAGAAACGGAAGAAGATGTTGTGATGCCAAAAAATATCGACGTAATCATAGTAGTATCAACTAGATACGTGCCTGTACTTGTTATCATTACAGTGGATGTCAGGTGTAGATCCACCCATGGCGTTTGTTTACATTTTGACGCCGACGATCCTTCGTCCTGCAGGGATGATACTTGTAAGAAACTTACTTTATCTGTCGCCATGGAGACCAGGATTAGTGATTTAGAAGTAGCTAAAACACTGATGACGGCGGATGGACGTTAGCCGCTAGCTAGCTAGCCATGACTTAAAGCACGTCTTCCTGAGGGCGTTTCAGTGTTATAACTTCCCCTTTATCGTTAGTTTTTAAGCCAAAATGCGCCCGTTCTCCCTTTTCTGTCTACACACTGTGTCTGCTTGTGAGTACTCTGTGATTGTGCGCCGCCGAACATGCTCGTCTGCTCGTAAAACCAGCAACGTCACGACGTGACCGGTACGCTTCAGAGACGGTATCGTACCGAAAATGATTCGTTAGTATCGCGGTACTATACTAATACTGGTATACCGTACAACCCTAGTTCCTGGTTGCCAATCAGGATGTTTTATATGCCAGCCCCTGTCCTCTGGTGTTTTACTTGCAACTCCGCTTTGCTTCTTTAATTTGTGGCGATGCGAGAGCGATGAGAGAGAAGTGTATGGTCAGAGAGTGTTTGGGCCTGTGTGTGTGTGTGTGTGTGTTTTTTGTCTCGTCTTGTCTTGTACCATAGTAACAGTGGTACTATTGTATTGTACTGGAACGTATTATTTTCGGGTCTCCCTATGTCTAGCATTAAAAAATTACAGTTGGTACAAAATGCGGCTGCTAGACTTTTGACAAGAACAAGAACGTTTGATGATATTACGCCTATACTGGCTCACCTGCACTGGCTTCCTGTGCACTTAAGAAGTGACTTTAAGGTTTTACTACTTACGTATAAAATACTACACGGTCTAGCTCCGTCCTATCTTGTCGATTGCATTGTACCATATGTCCCGGCAAGAAATCTGCGTTCAAAGAACTCCGGCTTATTAGTGATTCCCAGAGCCCAAAAAAAGTCTGCGGGCTATAGAGCGTTTTCTATTCGGGCTCCAGTACTATGGAATGCCCTCCCGGTAACAATTAGAGATGCTACCTCAGTAGAAGCATTTAAGTCCCATCTTAAAACTCATTTGTATACTCTAGCCTTTAAATAGCCCCCCTGTTAGACCAGTTGATCTGCCGTTTCTTTTCTTTTCTCCTCTGCTCCCCTTTTCCTTGAGGGGAGGGGGGGCACAGGTCCGGTGGCCATGGATGAAGTGCTGGCTGTCCAGAGTCGGGACCCGGGGTGGACCGCTCGCCTGTGCATCGGCTGGGAACATCTCTACGCTGCTGACCCGTCACCGCTCGGGATGGTGTCCTGCTGGCCCCACTATGGACTGGACTCTTACTATTATGTTGGATCCACTATGGACTGGACTCTCACAATATTATGTCAGACCCACTCGACATCCATTGCTTTCGGTCTCCCCTAGAGGGGGGGGGTTACCCACATATGCGGTCCTCTCCAAGGTTTCTCATAGTCATTCACATCGACGTCCCACTGGGGTGAGTTTTTCCTTGCCCGTATGTGGGCTTTGTACCGAGGATGTCGTTGTGGCTTGTGCAGCCCTTTGAGACACTTGTGATTTAGGGCTATATAAATAAAGATTGATTGATGATTGATTGATTGTTAGTGTATAGGAGTTTTTCTTGTTTTTGTTTGTATAGTATTGTTCTTGTATTATATTGTTTATGTTACATGTGGAGTGGGATATTATAAGCAATTGCTTCATCCAACCCCTTTTCAAGCCTTGCATAAATGTCTCTGCCAAAATGTAAAAAAAAAAAAAAAAAAAGTGTGTTGTTGTATTGTGCAGGTTTGAAATAAATAAATAAAAAGGATGTCCTTTGCATTACCTAGCTGCACTAGTATTTGTTCTATCAAAGACATTATCATATTACCAATCTTGCCTCTGCGTACCGGCGTCAACAACGCCCCATCCTGACAGCATCAATTGAACAATACCACCAGATGCACACGGACCGAAAACTTCTACCTTTCACAAACTTATTTTCCAGCAGTTTCATTTTTTCTTCTCCCCCAGTGGCCACCCTTACCCCCAAAGCCATCCCCACCGCTGACAACTGCAAAAACACAAGCCGTATGTGGGCTTTGACCCGGTCAGGTGACCGCTGTGCCGCAAATAGATTGGCCGCAGCCCTTCGCCAGGCACTGACTCTGTATCACTGAGTGTTTTGGGCATTGAGATAATGGCTGCCATTAATCTACAGCCACACTCAGGGCTGCTGCCACACACACACACACACACACACACACACACACACACACACACACACACACACACACACACACACACACACACACACACACACACACACACACACACACAGTGACTGACGCTTGCATCAACACACACGTTTTAAAGTTTAAAGTATTAGTTTAATATTTTTTTTTTTACTCTTCAGTAAATACAAGTACAAACCCCGTTTCCATATGAGTTGGGAAATTGTGATAGATGTAAATATAAACGGAATACAATGATTTGCAAATCCTTTTCAACCCATATTCAATTGAATGCACTACAAATTTGATGTTCAAAGTCATAAACTTTTTTTTTTTTTTTTGCAAATAATAATTAACTTAGAATTTCATGGCTGCAACACGTGCCAAAGTAGTTGGGAAAGGGCATGTTCACCACTGTGTTACATGGCCTTTCCTTTTAACAACACTCAGTAAACGTTTGGGAACTGAGGAGACACATTTTTTAAGCTTCTCAGGTGGAATTCTTTCCCATTCTTGCTTGATGTACAGCTTAAGTTGTTCAACAGTCCGGGGGTCTCCGTTGATGTATTTTAGGCTTCATAATGCGCCACACATTTTCAATGGGAGACAGGTCTGGACTACAGGCAGGCCAGTCTAGTACCCGCACTCTTTTACTATGAAGCCACGTTGATGTAACACGTGGCTTGGCATTGTCTTGCTGAAATAAGCAGGGGCGTCCATGGTAACGTTGCTTGGATGGCAACATATGTTGCTCCAAAACCTGTATGTACCTTTCAGCATTAATGGCGCCTTCACAGATGTGTAAGTTCCCCATGTCTTGGGCACTAATACACCCCCATACCATCACAGATGCTGGCTTTTACACTTTGCGCCTATAACAATCCGGATGGTTCTTTTCCTCTTTATTCCGGAGGACACGACGTCCACAGTTTCCAAAAACAATTTGAAATGTGGACTCGTCAGACCACAGAACACTTTTCCACTTTGTATCAGTCCATCTTAGATGAGCTCAGGCCCAGCGAAGCCGACGGCGTTTCTGGGTGTTGTTGATAAACGGTTTTCGCCTTGCATAGGAGAGTTTTAACTTGCACTTACAGATGTAGCGACCAACTGTAGTTACTGACAGTGGGTTTCTGAAGTGTTCCTGAGCCCATGTGGTGATATCCTTTACACACTGATGTCGCTTGTTGATGCAGTACAGCCTGAGGGATCGAAGGCCACGGGCTTAGCTGCTTACGTGCAGTGATTTCTCCAGATTCTCTGAACCCTTTGATGATATTACGGACCGTAGATGGTGAAATCCCTGAATTCCTTGCAATAGCTGGTTGAGAAAGGTTTTTCTTAAACTGTTCAACAATTTTCTCACGCATTTGTTGACAAAGTGGTGACCCTCGCTCCCATCCTTGTGTGTGAAAGACTGAGCATTTCATGGAATCTACTTTTATACCCAATCATGGCACCCACCTGTTCCCAATTTGCCTGTTCACCTGTGGGATGTTCCAAATAAGTGTTTGATGAGCATTCCTCAACTTTATCAGTATTTATTGCCACCTTTCCCAACTTCTTTGTCACGTGTTGCTGGCATCAAATTCTAAAGTTAATAATTATTTGCCCAAAAAAAAAATGTTTATCAGTTTGAACATAAAATATGTTGTCTTTGTAGCATATTCAACTGATTATTGGTTGAAAATGATTTGCAAATCATTGTATTCCGTTTATATTTACATCTAACACAATTTCCCAACTCATATGGAAACGGGGTTTGTAAAACATATTGTACATTCATGCATACGTATTTAATAAAGTGTGCGTGTGCACGTGTGGTTCATTTCTTAACACATAAAAATGAACCAGCTATTACTCATTTGCTGATCCTCTTGTCCGCTTAGTATGTTTTTTTTTTTTTCACCCGATTTTGGTTTATTAATGGAATAATTAGGTTTGCAATGTATTTTAATGAACAAATCAATCACTGAATTAAATATGACATTAGGGCTGAATGGGCCGAGGGGCTGAGGGACTCTTTTAATTTGGCTCGGCGCTCTCCCGTCGCGGCGCTCCGTCTTCCTCTCGCAGACTCACCTCAGGCCTCAGCTCGTGAAAGGAGAACTGAATGATCAACGTGGCGATGACGCGGTAGGTCCAAACACTCCGTACTGACCGGTGTCACGGAGACCCGGCAAGTGTAGCAAACTGACGTGTGCACACACAACATGCCCTGCAGGGATGCAGAATCCCCCCCCCCCCCCCCCCCTAGTATCCCCCCACCCCTACCTACCTTCTTGTCAAGCTGTGCATTCACGCTCTGGATGGCGTTTTGTTGATTGACAGGGCTAATGATGGTGCCAAATATTGACCTTCTCTGAGGCAAGTGTGATGCAGTACTGCGTTGTGGTGAAATATTGATGAGGCTGCATAAGCAATGGTATGACAATTTAGATTGACTGTACTGTAAAAAAAAATATATATAATAAATCCTTAGCAAAATCAGAAGGGAAATTATCTAACTATGCACACTCGTGTACTTGCACGTATGTGCATGTGATTTCCATCTTGTAGTGACTCCATGTCCCTTTGTCCTCAGTGAACGATTCTTGTTGCTGCAAAAACTGAAATCTAAGTAAGATTAAATATCTCAAATAAGGGTGATATTTGCTTATTTTCTGTCTGATAAGATCATTCTTCTCACTAAGCAGATTTTATGTTAGAGTGTTTTACTTGTTTTAAGTGTTTTGGTCCTAAATGATCTCAGTAAGATATTACAGCTTGTTGCTGAGATTTGATGACCTATATTGAGTAAAACATGCTTGAAACTAGAATATCAACTGTTGCAAAGCTGTGTCATCAACACTCACAAGTATAAAACTACTTTTTTAAAGTAATAATTTCTTACTTCAAGCATGAAAAAAACAAACATGATGCCGAGCGCATATCATTATGTCAAGATAATGGCACTAGCATTTACTTAATTTAAGAATATTTTTCAACATATTGAGCAACAAGGTCTTTTTTTTCTACCAAGAAAAGTGCACTTGTTATTAGTGAGAATATACTTATTTTAAGGTATTTTTGGGTAAGTAAGTATAGCTAATTTTACTTATTTTGGAAAGTCTCGACAAGCCAAATTTTCTTGTTCTATTGGCAGATAATTTTGCTTAGTTCAAATAAAATACCCCTCATTTTTGTATTTTTTTTCTTGTTTTTGAACACTGACTTTTTGCAGTGTAGTGACTCTATTTCCCTTTGTCCTCATTGAACGATTCTTGTTGTACACTTGTTCTTTGGCCTACACTGCAAAAACTGAAATCTAAGTAAGATTAAATATCTCAATTAAGGGTGATATTTGCTTATTTTCTGTCTGATAAGATAATTCTTCTCACTAAGCAGATTTTATGTTAGAGTGTTTTACTTGTTTTAAGTGTTTTGGTCCTAAATGATCTCAGTAAGATATTACAGCTTGTAGCTGAGATTTGATGACCTATATTGAGTAAAACTTGCTTGAAACTAAAACATCAACTGTTGCAAAGCTGTGTCATCAACACTCACAAGTATAACACTACTTTTTTAAAGTAATAATTTCTTACTTCAAGCATGAAAAAAAAAAACCATGATGCCGAGCGCATATCATTATGTCAAGATAATGGCACTAGCATTTACTTAATTTAAGAATATTTTTCAACATATTGAGCAACAAGGTCTTTTTTTTCTACCAAGAAAAGTGCACTTGTTATTAGTGAGAATATACTTATTTTAAGGTATTTTTGGGTAAGTAAGTATAGCTAATTTTACTTATTTTGGAAAGTCTCGACAAGCCAAATTGTCTTGTTCTATTGGCAGATAATTTTGCTTAGTTCAAATAAAATACCCCTCATTTTTGTATTTTTTTTCTTGTTTTTGAACACTGACTTTTTGCAGTGTAGTGACTCTATTTCCCTTTGTCCTCATTGAACGATTCTTGTTGTACACTTGTTCTTTGGCCTACACTGCAAAAACTGAAATCTAAGTAAGATTAAATATCTCAATTAAGGGTGATATTTGCTTATTTTCTGTCTGATAAGATAATTCTTCTCACTAAGCAGATTTTATGTTAGAGTGTTTTACTTGTTTTAAGTGTTTTGGTCCTAAATGATCTCAGTAAGATATTACAGCTTGTAGCTGAGATTTGATGACCTATATTGAGTAAAACTTGCTTGAAACTAAAACATCAACTGTTGCAAAGCTGTGTCATCAACACTCACAAGTATAACACTACTTTTTTAAAGTAATAATTTCTTACTTCAAGCATGAAAAAAAAAAACCATGATGCCGAGCGCATATCATTATGTCAAGATAATGGCACTAGCATTTACTTAATTTAAGAATATTTTTCAACATATTGAGCAACAAGGTCTTTTTTTTCTACCAAGAAAAGTGCACTTGTTATTAGTGAGAATATACTTATTTTAAGGTATTTTTGGGTAAGTAAGTATAGCTAATTTTACTTATTTTGGAAAGTCTCGACAAGCCAAATTGTCTTGTTCTATTGGCAGATAATTTTGCTTAGTTCAAATAAAATACCCCTCATTTTTGTATTTTTTTTCTTGTTTTTGAACACTGACTTTTTGCAGTGTAGTGACTCTATTTCCCTTTGTCCTTATTGAACGATTCTTGGCCTTGTTCTTTGGCCTACACTGCAAAAACTGAAATCTAAGTAAGATTAAATATCTCAAATAAGGGTGATATTTGCTCATTTTCTGTCTGATAAGATAATTCTTCTCACTAAGCAGATTTTATGTTAGAGTGTTTTACTTGTTTTAAGTGTTTTGGTCCTAAATGATCTCAGTAAGATATTACAGCTTGTTGCTGAGATTTTAAGACCTATATTGAGTAAAACTTGCTTGAAACTAGAATATCAACTGTTGCAAAGCTGTGTCATCAACACTCACAAGTATAAAACCACTTTTTTAAAGTAATAATTTCTTACTTCAAGCATGAAAAAAACAAACATGATGCCATATCATTATGTCAAGATAATGGCACTAGCATTTACTTAATTTAAGAATATTTTTCAACATATTGAGCAAAAAGGTCTTTTTTTTCTACCAAGAAAAGTGCACTTGTTATTAGTGAGAATATACTTATTTTAAGGTATTTTTGGGTAAGTAAGTATAGCTAATTTTACTTATTTTGGAAAGTCTCGACAAGCCAAATTTTCTTGTTCTATTGGCAGATAATTTTGCTTAGTTCAAATAAAATACCCCTCATTTTTGTATTTTTTTTCTTGTTTTTGAACACTGACTTTTTGCAGTGTAGTGACTCTATTTCCCTTTGTCCTCATTGAACGATTCTTGTTGTACACTTGTTCTTTGGCCTACACTGCAAAAACTGAAATCTAAGTAAGATTAAATATCTCAAATAAGGGTGATATTTGCTTATTTTCTGTCTGATAAGATAATTCTTCTCACTAAGCAGATTTTATGTTAGAGCGTTTTACTTGTTTTAAGTGTTTTGGTCCTAAATGATCTCAGTAAGATATTACAGCTTGTTGCTGAGATTTTAAGACCTATATTGAGTAAAACTTGCTTGAAACTAGAATATCAACTGTTGCAAAGCTGTGTCATCAACACTCACAAGTATAAAACTACTTTTTTAAAGTAATAATTTCTTACTTCAAGCATGAAAAAAACAAACATGATGCCGAGCGCATATCATTATGTCAAGATAATGGCACTAGCATTTACTTAATTTAAGAATATTTTTCAACATATTGAGCAAAAAGGTCTTTTTTTTCTACCAAGAAAAGTGCACTTGTTATTAGTGAGAATATACTTATTTTAAGGTATTTTTGGGTAAGTAAGTATAGCTAATTTTACTTATTTTGGAAAGTCTCGACAAGCCAAATTGTCTTGTTCTATTGGCAGATAATTTTGCTTAGTTCAAATAAAATACCCCTCATTTTTGTATTTTTTTTTCTTGTTTTTGAACACTGACTTTTTGCAGTGTAGTGACTCTATTTCCCTTTGTCCTCATTGAACGATTCTTGTTGTACACTTGTTCTTTGGCCTACACTGCAAAAACTGAAATCTAAGTAAGATTAAATATCTCAAATAAGGGTGATATTTGCTTATTTTCTGTCTGATAAGATCATTCTTCTCACTAAGCAGATTTTATGTTAGAGTGTTTTACTTGTTTTAAGTGTTTTGGTCCTAAATGATCTCAGTAAGATATTACAGCTTGTTGCTGAGATTTGATGACCTATATTGAGTAAAACATGCTTGAAACTAGAATATTAACTGTTGCAAAGCTGTGTCATCAACACTCACAAGTATAAAACTACTTTTTTAAAGTAATAATTTCTTACTTCAAGCATGAAAAAAACAAACATGATGCCGAGCGCATATCATTATGTCAAGATAATGGCACTAGCATTTACTTAATTTAAGAATATTTTTCAACATATTGAGCAAAAAGGTCTTTTTTTTCTACCAAGAAAAGTGCACTTGTTATTAGTGAGAATATACTTATTTTAAGGTATTTTTGGGTAAGTAAGTATAGCTAATTTTACTTATTTTGGAAAGTCTCGACAAGCCAAATTTTCTTGTTCTATTGGCAGATAATTTTGCTTAGTTCAAATAAAATACCCCTCATTTTTGTATTTTTTTTCTTGTTTTTGAACACTGACTTTTTGCAGTGTAGTGACTCTATTTCCCTTTGTCCTCATTGAACGATTCTTGTTGTACACTTGTTCTTTGGCCTACACTGCAAAAACTGAAATCTAAGTAAGATTAAATATCTCAAATAAGGGTGATATTTGCTCATTTTCTGTCTGATAAGATAATTCTTCTCACTAAGCAGATTTTATGTTAGAGTGTTTTACTTGTTTTAAGTGTTTTGGTCCTAAATGATCTCAGTAAGATATTACAGCTTGTTGCTGAGATTTGATGACCTATATTGAGTAAAACATGCTTGAAACTAGAATATCAACTGTTGCAAAGCTGTGTCATCAACACTCACAAGTATAAAACTACTTTTTTAAAGTAATAATTTCTTACTTCAAGCATGAAAAAAACAAACATGATGCCGAGCGCATATCATTATGTCAAGATAATGGCACTAGCATTTACTTAATTTAAGAATATTTTTCAACATATTGAGCAAAAAGGTCTTTTTTTTCTACCAAGAAAAGTGCACTTGTTATTAGTGAGAATATACTTATTTTAAGGTATTTTTGGGTAAGTAAGTATAGCTAATTTTACTTATTTTGGAAAGTCTCGACAAGCCAAATTTTCTTGTTCTATTGGCAGATAATTTTGCTTAGTTCAAATAAAATACCCCTCATTTTTGTATTTTTTTTCTTGTTTTTGAACACTGACTTTTTGCAGTGTAGTGACTCTATTTCCCTTTGTCCTCATTGAACGATTCTTGTTGTACACTTGTTCTTTGGCCTACACTGCAAAAACTGAAATCTAAGTAAGATTAAATATCTCAAATAAGGGTGATATTTGCTCATTTTCTGTCTGATAAGATAATTCTTCTCACTAAGCAGATTTTATGTTAGAGTGTTTTACTTGTTTTAAGTGTTTTGGTCCTAAATGATCTCAGTAAGATATTACAGCTTGTTGCTGAGATTTGATGACCTATATTGAGTAAAACATGCTTGAAACTAGAATATCAACTGTTGCAAAGCTGTGTCATCAACACTCACAAGTATAAAACTACTTTTTTTAAGTAATAATTTCTTACTTCAAGCATGAAAAAAACAAACATGATGCCGAGCGCATATCATTATGTCAAGATAATGGCACTAGCATTTACTTAATTTAAGAATATTTTTCAACATATTGAGCAAAAAGGTCTTTTTTTTCTACCAAGAAAAGTGCACTTGTTATTAGTGAGAATATACTTATTTTAAGGTATTTTTGGGTAAGTAAGTATAGCTAATTTTACTTATTTTGGAAAGTCTCGACAAGCCAAATTTTCTTGTTCTATTGGCAGATAATTTTGCTTAGTTCAAATAAAATACCCCTCATTTTTGTATTTTTTTTCTTGTTTTTGAACACTGACTTTTTGCAGTGTAGTGACTCTATTTCCCTTTGTCCTCATTGAACGATTCTTGTTGTACACTTGTTCTTTGGCCTACACTGCAAAAACTGAAATCTAAGTAAGATTAAATATCTCAAATAAGGGTGATATTTGCTCATTTTCTGTCTGATAAGATAATTCTTCTCACTAAGCAGATTTTATGTTAGAGTGTTTTACTTGTTTTAAGTGTTTTGGTCCTAAATGATCTCAGTAAGATATTACAGCTTGTTGCTGAGATTTTAAGACCTATATTGAGTAAAACATGCTTGAAACTAGAATATCAACTGTTGCAAAGCTGTGTCATCAACACTCACAAGTATAAAACTACTTTTTTAAAGTAATCATTTCTTACTTCAAGCATGAAAAAAACAAACATGATGCCGAGCGCATATCATTATGTCAAGATAATGGCACTAGCATTTACTTAATTTAATAATATTTTTCAACATATTGAGCAACAAGGTCTTTTTTTTCTACCAAGAAAAGTGCACTTGTTATTAGTGAGAATATACTTATTTTAAGGTATTTTTGGGTAAGTAAGTATAGCTAATTTTACTTATTTTGGAAAGTCTCGACAAGCCAAATGTTCTTGTTCTATTGGCAGATAATTTTGCTTAGTTCAAATAAAATACCCCTCATTTTTGTATTTTTTTTTCTTGTTTTTGAACACTGACTTTTTGCAGTGTTGTGACTCTATTTCCCTTTGTCCTCATTGAACGATTCTTGTTGTACACTTGTTCTTTGGCCTACACTGCAAAAACTGAAATCTAAGTAAGATTAAATATCTCAAATAAGGGTGATATTTGCTTATTTTCTGTCTGATAAGATAATTCTTCTCACTAAGCAGATTTTATGTTAGAGTGTTTTACTTGTTTTAAGTGTTTTGGTCCTAAATGATCTCAGTAAGATATTACAGCTTGTTGCTGAGATTTGATGACCTATATTGAGTAAAACATGCTTGAAACTAGAATATCAACTGTTGCAAAGCTGTGTCATCAACACTCACAAGTATAAAACTACTTTTTTAAAGTAATAATTTCTTACTTCAAGCATGAAAAAAACAAACATGATGCCGAGCGCATATCATTATGTCAAGATAATGGCACTAGCATTTACTTAATTTAAGAATATTTTTCAACATATTGAGCAAAAAGGTCTTTTTTTTCTACCAAGAAAAGTGCACTTGTTATTAGTGAGAATATACTTGACAACACTTGGATTCAGTAACCCCCTATGCAACTGGCTGCTTGACTTCCTCACAGACAGACCCCAATCTGTGAGAGTGGGCAACAACACCTCCAGTGCCATCTCCGACCATGGCCACCAGGACGCTGACACAAAAGCGCCCCCACAAGCACGGCCGATAACCCCTGAGGCAGATGGCTCATCTGAGGAATGTTGGAAAATAAAAATAATAAAACTTGTAAAATATTAAGAACCATGTGTAGAGATAAAGAATAAAATATAAGTAAGACATATGAAGATTAATCGAAAAAATGTATAATAAAAAATAAAAAAAATAAAAAAAATAAAAAATTATATATATATATATATATATACACACAGTAAAAACATAATACATACATATAACTAAATAAAATATTGCATAACTAATAGGATAAAAAGTAAAATACAAATGACCTCAATAAAATAATTAATAACAGTTAAAGGCCAAATCAAAAAGGTGGGTCTTAAGCCTGCTCTTAAAAACATGAACGTTCTCTGCAGCCCTGAGGTCCTCCGGCAAGCTGTTCCATAAATGGGGGCCATAATGGTGGAAAGAAGCCATCCTGTGACTTTGTGGCACTGACTTTTTAGAATATTGAGTGCCGGAGGATCTCAGGGCCCGGGAAGGTTCATAGAGTAAAAGCAAATCTGAAAGATAAGAAGGCCCAATACCATAAAAAAACATTTATAAACCATAAGAAGAACCTTAACATTGATCCTGAAACACACGGGGAGCCAATACAGAGATTTTAAAACTGGTGTAATGTGAGCCCGCCTTCTGGTCTTTGTCAGGACACGTGCCGCTGAATTATCACACGCATATTATCACACTGAAATATCAGTCAAGAAGTTCATGTGAAAATATATACCAGGGCTATTCCACTGGCTAAATAACAATAACACCACACTGGAACCCAAGTTCAGTTCATTTTTGCAGCATGTTCCTAATTATACCAGAGTGCCCCCTGTTGTATAGAGGAACTTGGGCCAGTGTAAACACATTGGACGATCTTTGCATGGATATTTTAACCTCCTAAAGGCCAGCGCCTACTTGTATTTTGCAAAACAGAGCTATTTTCTTCAGAAATGTGTAACTGATAGACACAAAAACAAACACCCACTGCAGAGGATGCTGGTTCTTAAAATGAGAATAATAGCGAAGAGAGAAGTATGGCCTCCCTGTCCTTAGTTTTTCTGGAATTTTAGTTGAATAGCCCAGAGAAATAGCCCAGCACACTGCAAAAAGTCAGTGTTCAAAAACATTAAAAAATTATACAAAAATGAGGGGTATTTTATTTGAACTAAGCAAAATTATCTGCCAATAGAACAAGACAATTTAACTTGTCAAGACTTTCCAAAACAAGTAAAATTAGCGAACCTCAATGAACCCCAAAATACCTTAAAATAAGTATATTCTCACTAATAACAAGTGCACTTTTCTTGGTAGAAAAAAAAGACCTTCTGCTCAATATGTTGAAAAATATTCTTAAATGAAGTAAATGCTAGTGCCATTATCTTGACATAATGATATGCGCTCGGCATTACATTTCTTGAAACCAGCAAACTTATACTAAAAACTAATTTATTGTTCTTAAAGGAAAGGCAACAAGGCAACCGCTTGTTACTCTCGGGGTCTCCTAACCGCGCAGGCAAATCATATTGTCTAAAAATGCATTTTTCCATCGATAACATGACATCATCGCGCAAAGTGCGTGCTCTTTCAGTCAATTAGTGCGCATATATACAGCCCGGCCCTGGCCAAAACATTTTAATTGTAATTTTGAAGAATTTATCTGAATGTGCATGAACTATTTCTGTTCAAAATTGTTTGAAATGTCACATGTTAAATGTTTAAATATTAACTGTCCGTTTACTGTACTGTGCCAACTGTACTACTATATGAGTACGTATTTTCTATTGTTTCATTGAAAATAAAACAGCAAAGTCCATTTGGCTGTCATCTGTTTTAATTATGAGGCAAAATTGTGTCAAAGTCATGATTTTTTTTTTTTTTTCATGCTTGAAATAAGAAATGATTACTTTAAAAAAGTAGTTTTATACTTGTGAGTGTTGATGACACAGCTTTGCAACAGCTGATATTCTAGTTTCAAGCAAGTTTTACTCAATATAGTTGATAAAATCTCAGCAACAAGCTGTAATATCTTACTGAGATCATTTAGGACCAAAACCCTTAAAATAAGTAAAACACTCTAACATAAAATTTGCTTAGTGAGAAGAATGATCTTATCAGACAGAAAATAAGCAAATATCACCTTTATTTGAGATATTTAATCTTACTTATATTTCAGTTTTTGCAGTGCAGCTACATTGACTCGATGTTAGATTAGCTGCTAATTAGCTCATTTGCTTAATTAAAAAGGCACTTTTTGTTTCAGTCAGTCAGCCAGTGCAGGATGGCTTGACCAACAAGTGCAGAAAAATTAGTTGCGATCAAGCGGTCAGCTCTCAGCATCTTACTATCCCCCCATCACAGTTGCCACAATCGAATCCAATTACGGCACTAAGTACCCACTTAAGTAACTTGCTATTCAGGCACTTAGATTCATTTGTCATGAGGGAATGAAGGGTTAAGCCCTTCCACGCGGACCTCATCAAATCCATCGCCTCACCACCAAGTCGACAGAACCAACATGTCAAACCCAACAATGATGGCGAAATCAATCTGAGCACTAGGAAGGAATGTCTTTGAATTGATCCAGTATCCTGCAACCGTATTATAGTGCATGCCGACTTGGTATAGTGGTACACCATTGAGGATTGATTCCACCAAGTGGAAATGTTTAGTTCCACTAGCCACGTTATGGTTTGGAACCATAAAGACTGAGCAGCATGGGGTGTTGTCAAGATATAGCATACTTGCCAACCCTCCCGAATTTTCCGGGAGACTCCCGAAATTCAGCGCCTCTCCCGAAAACCTCCCGGGACAAATATTCTCCCGAAAATCTCCCGATGTTCAGCCGGAGCTGGAGGCCACGCCCCCTCCAGCTCCATGCGGACCTGAGTGAGGACAGCCTTTTTTCACGACGGATAACAACAGGGTGACAAGAACTAAATCATCCAGACGAGAGATAAATTGTATTTTTATGTTTATCTTATCTAAAAATATATATATTTATTAATTAAAATAAAAAAAATAAAATCCATTTTTATTATATTTTGCTAAAAACATCTAAATAAATTGTATTTTTATTTGTATTTTTTCTCCGTATTACATCCAGCCTTAGAATTATACATTAAAATAAACATATTTGAAATAATTAATTTTAAATCATCATAATAATTCATTTAAAATGACCATATTTAATTATTAAAATAATTGTTGTTTATCAACAACTTTAGCATTTTATTTATTACATTTTGAAGCTCTCAGAAGCCAAGTTATGTTATATTCCTTAAGATTTATTTATGCAAGTTTGAAGTATCAATTATCTAAACACAGTTTTGTTTGCATATTTTCAGGATGTATATATATATATATATATATACCACTCAACCAATGGAGAAATACAGCAGCAGTAATCAAATGGTTCAACAACATCCAAGACAAACAACAGCACAACTTTATCTCCTTTGATATCGAAGAATTTTACCCTTCCATCACGCAAGACCTACTGACTCAAGCACGAGACTTCGCCTCAGACTACGACTCAATCACAGGCAACGAAAGAAACATCATCATCCACGCAAAAAACTCCATTCTCATGCAACATTTGACGTCACTATGGGAAGTTTTGACGGAGCAGAAACGTGTGAACTCGTTGGGAGTTTCCTCCTCTCCCAGCTCGCTAGCCTCAATCTGAACCTTGGTATTTACCGTGATGACGGACTGGTAGTGTGTCGCGCCTCGCCAAGGAGCAGCGAGAATACCAAGAAGCGCATATGCCAAATTTTCAAAGAGAACGGCCTACGGATCACGATTGAAGCCAACAAGCAAACCGTCAACTTCCTTGACGTCACTTTCAACCTGAGAAATAACAGCTACCAACCATTCACGAAACCCAACACAACACTCCAATACGTGCACCATGACAGCAACCACCCACCCACCACCACGAAAAGAATACCTACCGGAATTAATAAAAGGCTATCGATGCTGTCATCTAGCAAAGCTGAATATGACCAAGCAACCCCCCCGTACCAAAAAGCCCTTGATGAAAGCGGATACAATTTCACCCTCACCTATGAACCCACGCCAGGAAACCAGCCAAAAAAGAACAGAAAACGAAACGACATCATCTGGTACAACCCCCCATACAGCAAAAACGTCTCAACTAACATTGGACACAAATTCCTCAATCTGATTGACAAACACTTTCCCAAAGACAACACCCTAAGAAAAGTATTCAACAAGAACAACATTAAATTGAGCAACAGCTGTATGAACAATATACGACAAATCATCTCAAACCACAACAAAACAATTGCAAATGAGCCGTCGGCCCCCGGACAGAGCGACTCCAAAACCAACAAAGGCTGTAACTGTCGAAAGAAACCTGATTGCCCTCTCAACGGGGGGTGCTTACAAACATCAGTTGTCTACCAATCTAAGGTAATACGCAAGGACATTAACACATCCGACACATATGTAGGATTAACCGAGGGAGAATTCAAAACCAGATGGAACAATCACAAGGCTTCTTTCAGGAACCAAAACCTGCGGAATACCACAGAACTCAGCAAACACATTTGGGACCTCAAAGACAATAATGTTGAATATTCAATAACATGGCAAATTCTTGCATCCAGCACACCTTACAATAGTGGTAATAAAAGATGCAACCTATGCTTGAAAGAGAAACTGTTTATTATTTACCGTCCAGACCTGTCATCCCTCAACAAGCGCAGCGAAATTGTAACAGCATGCCGCCACAGACGGAAACACCTCCTAGGTAACACATGAGCCAATCACCACGCCCCTACGCCAGCCTGTACCCACCCACTCTGTGCCCTATATAAACCATGGTATGTGAATGCTCCCATTAAAATCTCCTGATGATTGAGGGAACCCCCTCATGAAACAGGCCTGTAGAGATGAAATAGTCTTGTGATTTTTTTTCCCCACACATACATATATATATATGTATATATATATATATATATATATATATATATATACTGTATATATATATACCGTATTTTCCGCACTATAAGGTGCACCTAAAAACCTCCCAATTTTCTCAAAAGTTGACAGTGCGCCTTATAATCCGGTGCGCCTTATATATGGACCAATATTGAGCCACAACAGGTCTCGCAACTACGGGATGCATAATGTAACCCCAGCCTCTACTGTAGCTTCTATTCTATGCGCCTTATAATGCGGTGCGCCTCATATATGAACAACGTTTTAAAATAGGCCATTCATTGAAGGTGCGCCTTATAATCCGGTGCACCTTATAGTGCGGAAAATACGGTATGTATGACATACCGGTACTTGACTTGGTGAATTCTAGCTGTCAATATACTCCTCCCCTCTTAACCACGCCCCCAACCTCACTCACAATATTTGGTTTAACAAAAGCTCACTTTTATTATATAAGAAAAAAATAAAATCTAATAAATAAATAAATATTGACTGTTACCCCCCTAAAAAATAAATAAATACATATTGACTGTTGTTACCCAAAGTATATTAAGTGGGATTTTTCAGAAAAACAAATATATACAGTAACACAACAACAACCTGTCTCTGCGATCACTATAGGTGTATAAATAATAATATAGTGTTAAATAAAATCAGTCCCTTGGGCACAAAACTGAAAATAATACAGCTCTCCAAAAAGTGCACTTCTGCTGCTATTTGACATAACTGTTTGTTATGATGCTTTGTCATTTTTGCACTTTATTTCTTTATTGAAAGAAAATTCTATGAAGAGAAAAGTTGTTGGCAAATGTGGTTTTAATGCTAAAAAAATGAAAAGTTAAAGCTAAAAAAAGAAATACACTTTATTGAGTTAACATTATTTCTTTATAGGGGGAAAGATGTGATGTTATGAGCTAGGGAATATAACAACTACACTACCCAGCATGCAACGGGAGTGACGAGCATGCGCGGTAGCCCCGAAAAGTGTTGTTGCATGTCGCCACGCCGGCAGCTAAGAATGAGGTTATGAGTACGCTGTGAAAGTAAACGTCAAGAACTCGGCCAACACGCTTCGTCTGCATTATTTATAATTAGACAGACAACACGTATACAGTGTGATTTTGTTTTGTTTACAATGAAAGAAAAACAAAAGTTAAAAAAGGGAGATATATGTTGTATATATATGTATGTGCTGCGGTTGCTTTAAGAACATTGCGACAGCTGCCGTAAAGGAGGTGCGTTGCTAGCCTGGTTGCTATGTTTCCGGTTGGTCGTAAAAGTGTTGGTCATGTGTTTGTACCCTGCTCAAATCTCTCAGTAAAGCTATCAATTGGATTATACCTTTTGTTTTGAACTTTATTACACCTTGGAGCGCTTTTTCCAGTCCATTGTTTTTCCTGCTTTCCCTATCTTCGCCTAATGACTGAGCTACGTGACGTCATTTCTTGTGATGTCTCAAGGGGCATTTCTGGTCGGGACGGGATTTGTTCCCAGGGATTCGAATAAAGAACCAACTCTTTTTCTTTACTATAGTGGTCTCGATAACGGGTAGCGGTTCTCCAAAAGGGATTCGAGTCCGAGGACTCGGTTCTTTTCTTATCGAACAACCGGGAAAATCGGTTTCGAGTATCATCCCGAGGTCTGAGCCATTCCACCGAATTGGTGAAATTTGTATCCCCAAGAAATATATATTGTCTTCTACATTGTTTTGATTGCATAACTAATGAATACAATGTAAAATGTTCACTTAGACCGGGGGTGAGCAACCCGCGGCTCTCGAGCCGCATGCGGCTCTTTAGCGCCGCCCTCGTGGCTCCCTGGAGTATTTTAAAAAAATAATTGAAAATGGAAAAGGATCGGGGGTAAATACAAGCAAACGCAACAGTTTGTTTACATGTAAAATCTTACACTCCGTCTTTGTCTCATTTTGTCCACCAAACGTTTTATGCTGTGCGTGAATGCAAAAAGGTGCGCTTTGTTGATGTTATTGACGTGTTGGACTGCTAATCAGGCATATTTGGTTAGAGCATGACTGCAAGCTAACTCAATGCTAACATGCTATGTAGGCTAGCTGTATGTACACATTGCATCATTATGCCTCATTTGTAGGTATATTTGAGTTTACTTATATCCTCTTCGTATACAATTTAGTTTTGCATGTCTCATGACACATTATCTGTATGTAATATTGGCTGCATTTCAGATAGTCGCTCGTGTGCCATGTTGTTCCAGACCACAGCAAACATTACCTAGCTTGCCAAAGATTATAATACATCTATTAAAAGAAGACAGCCTGCTGTTTCCTTTACCTTGGACACACACATCTATACCTTTGGCCTTTAAAAGCCAGTTGGTTTTCTGACATGGACTTGTTTCTTCAGCATTGTCCACACGTTTAAGTCAGGACTTTGGGAAGGCCATACTAAAACCTTCATTCTAGCCTGATTTAGCCATTCCTTTACCACTTTTGACATGTGTTTGAGGTCATTGTCCTGTTGGAACACCCAACTGCGCCCAAGACCCAACCTCCGGCCTGATGATTTTAGGTTGTCCTGAAGAATTTGGAGGTAATCCTCCTTTTTCATTGTCCCATTTACTCTGTAAAGCATCAGTTCCATTGGCAGCAAAACAGGCCCAGAGCATAATACTACCACCACCATGCTTGACGGTAGGTGTGATGTTCCTGGGATTAAAGGCCTGACCTTTTCTCCTCCAAACATATTGCTGGGTATTGTGGCCAAACAGCTCAATTTTTGTTTGTGACAAACAAGTATGTGCTCCAATTACTCAATCACAAAAAAATAAGAGTTGTAGGAATTATTGGAAACTCAAGACAGCCGTGACATTATGTTCTTTACAAGTGTATGTTAACTTTTGACCACGACTGTACCACATGATGTGTTTTGGAACTGCAGTGTGAGGGTGCCAAAAAGTGGCGCGGACCAACTATTCTGGCCAACGCACACAAACCAAATACCACAGAAAGAGCGTTTCATCTCGATTGCCACCCACCTTTGCGATTTGGACGCACCAGTTGAGCAGCAGCTGTGACCCGATGTTGTCCTTATGCTCGTGCACGTAGTCGAGGAGGCAGCCGTGTGGCATAAGCTGCGTGACCAGCTGGATGGTAGGGCTCAGGCAGACGCCCAGCAGGCGCACTAGGTGAGGGTGCTCCATGCTGGCCATGATCAGAGCCTCCTGGGTGAAACACAAAAAGGGACTAAGAGGACTGGAGCGCCGAACGGAACATAAAGAGATGCTCCGATTCAACCCATTTGTTCGTGTAACAGTGTATTTATCAACAAGTATCAGCCTATTTTTCCCTTGTTGAGGCTCAGATCCTGCATGCTTATCAATTAAACATGGTTTTCTCGTGCACTGTATTCCAACTGGAGGTGGAGTTGGATGCATAACTTAAGACTTAGCGGGTTGCTGGCTATATTTGCATGCAGGATATGTCCGTGGAGTATATCTCACAGTTGAGAAAACACTGCAGAGAGCCTCTTCAAAGCTGCCGCAGATATGGCCCTTTTTTCATCTATATTTCGCACGGAGGTTCCCTAAATGTTGTGGCAGCACAATTGAATGTAGGCCGTGCACATCTGAATGAGCTCCGTGCACCTTTCACCTCAGCGTACGCAGAAGAGGTGTCGTAAATATGGAAACTCGGGCGGAAGATTAATTATAAACAGCAGGGGCGCTACAAGCCAGGGAGACACTTTGATTTATAAGTGGTGCCACTATATAAAACCACCGACTCCCACCCACGCATTTTGCTACGCCAAGTAGTCTGGACTGGAGCCTGCAGTGCCTCAGACTGGAAGTCTCTACAGAGAGTGGTGAGGACGGCGGAAAAGATCATCAAGACTCCTCTTCCTCCTATCCAGGAGATCACAAAAAGCCGCTGCCTGACCAGGGCTCAGACAATCTGCAGAGACTCCTCCCACCTCCACCAAGGACTGTTTTCATTGCTGGACTCTAGAAAGAAGTTCCGCAGACTCCGTAGCAGAACCTACAGGTTCTGTAACAGCTTATTCGCTCAGGCCGTAAGACTCTTGAACGCATCATAATTATCCCCTCAATTCCCCCCAAAAATTGATTAACTGGCTGGGATATAAAGACAATATAACATACATCCATAAAAATGGATGCATATGCAAAAGTGCAACGTATTTATCTGTACAGTAATCTATATATTTATATCTGCACCTTATTGCTCTTCTATCCTGCACTACCATGAGCTAACGCAACACAATTTCGTTCTTATCTGTACTGTAAAGTTCAAATTTGAATGACAATAAAAAGGAAGTCTACGTCTAAGTCTAAGTGTAGTCCAGGGGTGTCCAAAGTGCGGCCCGCAGCTCAATTTTTATTGGCCCGCGACATATTCTATAGACAAACTAAACAGGTCCCAAATAACAACAAAAAACTCAATCAAATTCGAACAAAAAACTGCACCTAATCCCTCCAAAAATGGCACCTGAAAACCAAAATGCCAACAACCTGAGCCTCTTACAGTATGAGGTCTTTGATAATTTCTGTGTGTCATGTCATGATGAAAAAGTTGTTAGAATAATTATGTATATATTATCATCATAACTTTATGCTTAAAGGGGAACATTATCACCAGACCTATGTAAGCGTCAATATATACCTTGATGTTGCAGAAAAAAGACCATGTATTTTTTTAACCGATTTCCGAACTCTAAATGGGTGAATTTTGGCGAATTAAACGCCTTTTTGTTATTCGCTCTCAGAGCGATGACGTCACAACCTGACGTCACATCGGGAAGCAATCCGCCATTTTCTCAAACACCGAGTCAAATTAGCTCTGTTATTTTCCGTTTTTTCGACTGTTTTCCGTACCTTGGAGACATCATGCCTCGTCGGTGTGTTGTCGGAGGGTGTAACAACACGAACAGGGACGGATTCAAGTTGCACCAGTGGCCCAAAGATGCGAAAGTGGCAAGAAATTGGACGTTTGTTCCGCACACTTTACCGACGAAAGCTATGCTACGACAGAGATGGCAAGAATGTGTGGATATCCTGCGACACTCAAAGCAGATGCATTTCCAACGATAAAGTCAAAGAAATCTGCCGCCAGACCCCCATTGAATCTGCCGGAGTGGCCTGCTGACATCAACTCCAAAACTGGACAGATCAGCTTTCAGGAAAAGATAGCGGATGAGGGTATGTCTACAGAATATATTAATTGATGAAAACTGGGCTGTCTGCACTCTCAAAGTGCATGTTGTTGCCAAATGTATTTCATATGCTGTAAACCTAGTTCATAGTTGTTAATTTCCTTTAATGCCAAACAAACACATACCAATCGTTGGTTAGAAGGCGATCGCCAAATTTGTCCTCGCTTTCTCCCGTGTCGCTGGCTGTCGTGTCGTTTTCGTCGGTTTCGCTTGCATACGGTTCAAACCGATATGGCTCAATAGCTTCAGTTTCTTCTTCAATTTCGTTTTCGCTACCTGCCTCCACACTACAACCATCCGTTTCAATACATGCGTAATCTGTTGAATCGCTTAAGCCGCTGAAATCCGAGTCTGAATCCGAGCTAATGTCGCTATGCGACATGTTTGTTTGTGTTGGCATCACTGTGTGACGTCACAGGAAAATGGACGGGTGTATATAACGACGGTTAAAATCAGGCACTTTGGAGCTTTTTTTAGGGATATTGCGTGATGGGTAAAATTTTGAAAAAAAACTTCGAAAAATAAAATAAGCCACTGGGAACTGATTTTTAATGGTTTTAACCCTTCTGAAATTGTGATAATGTTCCCCTTTAAGCATTAGATACATTTTTACCTGCACACTGCCTCCTGCATGTTGTGATCACGACAAACCATGTTCCCGACATCCACAAAGCAAGCTGGCAATCCAAAAGACTGCCAGCCGTCTTTATCAGTGTTGTGTCCAGACTCGGCCTGCTGACGGCCAAGTCCGAACACCGCCGTGACGCAGACAGAGCAGAGACAAGGCGATATGACCAGCGTCAACTAATTTTCATTTATTCTATAATCATATATTGTGTCTAACTGGAGTTGTCGAGATTACCCCCTTCCCTCAGTGACAGCTTCAGTGATGTAACAGGGACCTTCCAAATAAATAGAGGAGGCTTGACTTTTAGAACGTAGTTTGGATCTGTAACTAGAATACAGCCCGAAATACGTGTCTCCTCATGAGCCAAATTGAACTCTGTCCCTGCATGATTCCTTGCTTCTTGTCTGATTACATTGCAAAAACTGAATTCTAAGTAAGATGAAATATCTCAAATAAGGGTGATACAGTATTTGCTTATTTTCTGTTTGATAACATCATTCTTCTCACTAAGCAGATTTTATGTTAGAGTGTTTTACTTGTTTTCAGTGTTTTGGTCCTAAATTATCTCAATAAGATATTACAGCTTGTTGCTGAGATTGTATGACCTATATTGAGTAAAACATGCTTGAAACTAGAATATCAACTGATGCAAAACTGTGTCATCAACACTCACAAGTATAAAACTACTTTTTTAAAGTGATAATTTCTTACTTCAAGCGTGAAAAAAAAAATCATGATGCCGAGTGCATATCATTATGTCAAGATAATGGCACTAGCATTTACTTAATTTAAGAATACCTTTCAACATATTGAGCAAAAATTAATTTTTTTCTACCAAGAAAAGTGCACTTGTTATAACCGTATTTTTCGGATTATAAATCGCAGTTTTTTGGCCGGGGGTGCGACTTATACTCAGGAGCGATTTATGTGTGAAATTATTAACACATTACCGTAAAATATCAAATAATATTATTTAGCTCATTCACGTAAGAGACTAGACGCATAAGATTTCATGGGATTTAGCGATTAGGAGTGACAGATTGTTTGGTAAACGTATAGCATGTTCTATATGTTATAGTTATTTGAATGACTCTTACCATAATATGTTACATTAACATACCAGGCACGTTCTCAGTTGGTTATTTATGCCTCATATAACGTACACTTATTCAGCCTGTTGTTCACTATTCTTTATTTATTTCAAATTGCCTTTCAAATGTCTATTCTTGGTGTTGGGTTTTATCAAATAAATTTCCCCAGAAAATGCGAATTATACTCCAGTGCGACTTATATATGTTTTTTTCCTTCTTTATTATGCATTTTCGGCCGGTGCGACTTATACTCCGGAGCGACTTATACTCCGAAAAATACGGTAAATACAAGCTTACTTTAGAGCACAGTTAACATAAATACAAATAAAATCATTATTAAAATAATCATGAATGATCTTATTGCTTTGTTGTCCATAACACAAAGCTAAGATGTAGATGTTCACCTACATTTTTTCATTTACATTTCATTTATTTATTTATTTCAGGCAATGACAAAAATTTTTACAAGTTGACAACACATAATAATATACATTAAAATTGTGCAAAAGGTAATGTATAGTATGTAATACATGATTGTCCAGTTTTGCCTGAAAGGGAGTGGGAAGAAGATAATTTATTTAATCCCATCCCCAGTTCTCCATTCAGTGATTATTCACATGAGTTTCACTCTTACTTTGTTCAAGGATTATAATACAGATGTTGTATCATAGTGGCATTACCACAGGTAACAATAATTATTACACTGCAACAATAATTTGTATCAACAATGTAGGAATCATGAATATACCAATAATAGTAATAGACAACATAGCAATAATGGTAAGGAAACATTGAGCACATGTGTAACCCTTTGAGACAGGGTACAACAGCAGGTCAAATTAAAGACCCTCATCTCTATATTTGAACCAGACCCCATGTTTGTATAATAGTTTAAATCGATTAATAGTTTGGCATTGCTTGTGTTGTAAGTCCAGTTTGTTCCATAGTTTTGCTCCGCATACAGACACACAAAAATGTTTACAAATGGTTTGAGCTCCCGGCAATAAGAAATATCCAAAGCCTCTCAAGTTATGAGCCTGCACTCGTTTTATAAAAAAACGTTGTAGATTAGGCGGCAATAATTTGTTAAATGCTTTATATAAGATTATTAATGTATTATATTTAACAAGGTCATCAAATTTGAGCAACTTTGATTGCATGAACAGATTATGAGTATGTTGTAAATAACCAACGTTGTGAATGATCCGCACTGCTCTTTTCTGTAATATGATCAGAGGATGAATTGTGTTGTGGTAAGTATTCCCCCGTACTTCAACACAGTATGTAAGGTATGGCAGTACCAAGGTGCAGTATAGAGTACGGAGTGCATTTTCATTGCGGTATAGTTTTGCTTTGTTTATAATTGAGAGGCTTTTGGAGATTTTTGTTTTAATGTGTCTGACATGAGGTTTCCATGATAGTTTACTATCAATTATTACTCCCAAAAATGTATTCTCATTTACGATTTCAATTTGGGTACCATGAATACTTATTTTCTGTTCAGACGTTATGTTGCGATTTCCAAACATCACTATCTTAGTTTTATTTATATTCAAAGATAATTTATTTGTGTCCATCCATTTTTTTTTTACCATGTTTAGTTCTGTGTTTACTGTATTTATGAGCTCATTATAGTCATCACTACTGTAGAATATATTTGTGTTGTCTGCAAATAGTATACATTTCAGTACTTTGGATGTATTAAAGGGGAACATTATCACAATTTCAGAAGGGTTAAAACCATTAAAAATCAGTTCCCAGTGGCTTATTTTATTTTTCGAAGTTTTTTTCAAAATTTTACCCATCATGCAATATCCCTAAAAAAAGCTTCAAAGTGCCTGATATTAACCATCGTTATATACACCCGTCCATTTTCCTGTGACGTCACATAGTGATGCCAACACAAACAAACATGGCGGAAAGAACAGCAAGGTATAGCGACATTAGCTCGGATTCAGACTCGGATTTTAGCGGTTTAAGCGATTCAACAGATTACGCATGTATTGAAACGGATGGTTGTAGTGTGGAGGCAGGTAGCGAAAACGAAATTGAAGAAGAAACTGAAGCTATTGAGCCAAATCGGTTTGAACCGTATGCAAGCGAAACCGACGAAAACGACACGACAGCCAGCGACACGGGAGAAAGCGAGGACAGATTCGGCGATCGCCTTCTAACCAACGATTGGTATGTGTTTGTTTGGCATTAAAGGAAACTAACAACTATGAACTAGGTTTACAGCATATGAAATACATTTGGCAACAACATGCACTTTGAGAGTGCAGACAGCCCAATTTTCATCAATTAATATATTCTGTAGACATACCCTCATCCGCTCTCTTTTCCTGAAAGCTGATCTGTCCAGTTTTGGAGTTGATGTCAGCAGGCCAGGGATGCTAGGGTCGATATTCTTCTCTTGATCATCTTCGGTGGCATAAGGGGCGGTGTGAGTCAAGACATCCAGGGGGTTTAGCTCGCTCGTCTGCGGGAACAAACTTCCGCCATTGCTTGCCGTGCTACCGAGGTCCTTTGTCCCTGAATTGCTCACACACTCCGGCAGATTCAATGGGGGTCTGGCGGCAGATTTCTTTGACTTTATCGTTGGAAATGCATCTGCTTTGAGTGTCGCAGGATATCCACACATTCTTGCCATCTCTGTCGTAGCATAGCTTTCGTCGGTAAAGTGTGCGGAACAAACGTCTAATTTCTTGCCACTTTCGCATCTTTGGGCCACTGGTGCAACTTGAATCCGTCCCTGTTCGTGTTGTTACACCCTCTGACAACACACCGACGAGGCATGATGTCTCCAAGGTACGGAAAACAGTCGAAAAAACGGAAAATAACAGAGCTGATTTGACTCGGTGTTTGAGAAAATGGCGGATTGCTTCCCGATGTGACGTCACGTTGTGACGTCATCGCTCCGAGAGCGAATAATAGAAAGGCGTTTAATTCGCCAAAATTCACCCATTTAGAGTTCGGAAATAGGTTAAAAAAATATATGGTCTTTTTTCTGCAACATCAAGGTATATATTGACGCTTACATAGGTCTGGTGATAATGTTCCCCTTTAAACATATGATTAATACATACATTAAACAGTTTTGGCCCCAACACGGACCCTTGGGGGACACCACAAGCAATGCCAAGAGTATCAGATAAAAATGTACCCATTTTTACAAACTGTACCCTCCCTGTTAAATAACTTTTTAACCAGTCACCCCCCTAATTCCATATCTTTCCATTTTATCTAGTAGAATTGAATGATTAATGGCATCAAAGGCTTTCTTTAGATCAATAAAAATACCAACTGCATATATTTTATGCTCCAGTGCATTAGTCATTTCTTCAATAGCTTCAGTTATCGCCATTGAGGTTGTTCGTTTGGACCTAAAGCCATACTGACCGTCATTGATTATATGATGCTTCTCAAGAAAAGATTCAAGTCGAGAGTTAAATAGCTTCTCTAAGATTTTTGAGAACTGAGGCAAAATAGAGATTGGTCTGTAATTGGTGAATTACATTGAGTATTTTTCTTATACAAAATGTATAAAAGTGGCCCTCGCATCCCAATTTTTCTCTATGTGGCCCTCGCTGGAAAATGTTTGGACACCTCTGGTCTAGTCCAGGGGTCGGCAACCCGTGGCTCCAGAGCCGCATGCGGCTCTTTGATCAGTCTGATGCGGCTCAGCCGCATATTTGCCGAACCCCCCCCGCCCGATTTTCCCGGGAGACTTCCGGATTTCAGTGCCCCTTGCAGAAAACTCCCGGGATCAATATTCTCCGATTTTCACCCTTACATTAATAATAAGGGCGTGCCATGATGGTACAGCATTTAGCGCCCTCTACAATCTGTATAAACAGCGTGCCAACCCAGCCTCTTGTTATATGCATCTTCTGCTTGCACATGTAAGTGACAGCAAGGCATACTTGGTCACCAGCCACACAGGTTACACCGACGGTGGCCATTTAAAACAACTTTAACACTCTTACTAATAATATGCCACACTTTGAACCAAAACCAAACAAGAATGACAAACACATTCCGGGAGAACATCTGCACCTTAACACAACATAAACACAACAGAACAAATACCCAGAATCCCATGCAGCCCTGACTCTTCCGGGCTACATTATACACCCCTGCTACCACCAAACCCCGCCCCTACCCCAACCCTGCTCCCTCACACATCAACCCCCCCTCTGTGCGTCGGTTGAGGTGAAGAGTTAGGGCTGCATGGGATTCTGGGTATTTGTTCTGTTGTGTTTATGTTGTGTTATGGTGCGGATGTTCTCCTGAAATGTGTTTGTCATTCTTGTTTTGATGTGGGTTCACAGTGTGGCGCATTATTAGTAAGAGTGTTAAAGTTTTTTATACAGCCACCGTCAGTGTAACCTGTGTGGTTGTTGACCAAGTATGCATTGCTGTCACTTACGTGTGCAAGCAGAAGCCCCATACAACGTGTGGCTGGGCCGGCACGCTGACTTTAGTGGGCGCTAAATGCTGTACCATCACGGCAAGTTCGAGAGAACAGTTGCCTTGACAATCATAGTCTGCCGGAAAAATCGGGAGGGTTGACAAGTATGACGCTGTCACGCGCCATTCATATAAAACCCGCCGGCCGCACTAACATTCAATTTTCATATTAAGGTGTGGGCCGCGTGTCTGAGACTCCTGGTTTATACATAGCACAAAGCAAGAAAAAAAACTTTGTGTGCAGTAGAGATGCGCGGTTTGCGGACACAACCGCGGAGTCCGCGGATTATCCGCGGATCGGGCGGATGAAATTAAAAACAATAAGATTTTATCCGCTCGCGGGTCGGGTCGGGCGGATTAATTAGATATTTTTTTTATTTTTTTATTTTTTTTGCGGGTGGCAGTTAAACCAATTCGGAAATATATATACATAGTTAAATGTTGTTACCCACATACGAAAAACGAGCAGGCACCTGCTGCATATGCCACAACAGAAGAAAAAAAAAGAAAAGAGATGGACACTTTTACGGAGCGGAGAAGGGACGCCTCGCCGGGGTCCGGGACCGAGGCCCCTTCCCCCGAGAGGGCCCCACCGGGAGCCGTAGCTGAGGCGATCCGCGAGAAGGGCCCGACGCACGTCCAGGGTCACTACCGCGCCCACCGCACCGACACCCCGCCTCGTCCGCTTTCGCAGTGCGCTCACGAAAGGGGTGGGGCTCACCCTGGTTGATATAGAGAGCAGGACGGTGGCCATGGAATTTCATTTAAGGTTTGTGATAAACCATCAAACTCATTCGTTAAAAGGACTCTATAGTAATATAAAGCAAATTTTTCTGGACATTATCATGCAAGAAAAGTTTATTTTTGGGATCGCGATCACCGCGTAATGATTTTTAAAGGTTGCATTACATTATTAACTGTCCCATGTGATCAGCCAGTGCGATTGGAAGTCCATGCTCAATTATTGCCTCCGTAAATAAAACTTCGGCATTTATCACATCCAAAGAATCTGTTTGGGCGACGAAAAACGTTGAAAGTTTTCCACTTGTATCGCTAGCAACGGCATTAGACTTGTGTTTTTTTGTCCCAACGTGGTCTTTTACATCACTAATTCCTCAGTGTCCGATCGAAAAATCTTGTCTGCACAAGGTGCAATTCGCGTAGTTTTCACCCTTTTTTTTTTTTTTTTAATTAATATTAGATATATAACAACGGGCGGATGGCGGGCGGGTGCAGTTCTGATCAAACGTTACATCGGGTGGATGGCGGATGGTTGACGACTTTCTGACGCGGTTGCGGATTAAATAAATTGCCTATCCGCACATCTTTAGTGTGCAGTGTTATTTCATTTTAAATTTCAAAATAATTTTGTGGCTCCCATTGTTTTCTTTAATTTGTGAAACTGGTCAAAATGGCTCTTTGACTGGTAAAGGTTGCCGACCCCTGGTCTAGTCGAACGCGCTTCTTATGCAATATGCGGCGCTGAACTCGTACTTTTTACCAGCGTGTGTGTGTGTGTGTGTGTGTGTGTGTGTGTGTATGAATGGGTGCCGTGCGAGTGCCGCGGTGTGTTTTGCTTTCTCTCCCGTCTTCCTGAACATTGACCTCCATTACTGCCAGCTGACCCTCTTTCCACTTTAACTCACTTTTCTCCTTCCCCACGTATGCCAGCATCCAAAGACGTTGAATAAGTGCACTATTACACTTTTGCATTTCCCATATCAAATAATCAACCTGGTCACTCACGTTCGCATATCTGCCGACGCAAGCGAATCACGCCGCCGCCGCCGCCGCCTGGGGAACGTTTTGTTGTTGTCGAGTTTGTATGTGTGTGTGTGTGTGTGTGTGTGTGCATGGGTGAGCGTGTGCGCTCGGAGCTGGCGCACCAGTGGCTGGCTTCCCAGTGGCGAGGCGTGAGCCTGCCTTTAGATTGCTGTTTAACAAGCCGACAGAGCGAGAATATTGGCTCTGGATGGACGGAGAATCCCGCTGGGAGAAACAAGGAGAAAAGGAGAGAGGGAGGATAAAGGAAAGGAGAGGCAGGAGGTGAAGGGACTACCGAAATGGGAGCAGTGAAATCAAGAGGGTGTGAAGAGAAAAATTGGTAAAAAAGAGGAAAAGAGTGGTGGTAAGAGGTGATAAAAGCTAAAAACTTCCCGAGTCTGGCTGAACTCCGGAGAAGCCACATATCATAAACAAGTGGTGTTTTTAATAGGCCTCATGCAGTCTTGGCAGTTCATTTTTTTCATCCCTAAGATGCTACTTTCATAAAAAAAAAAAATGACGGCCATGTGTGCAATCCAACAAAGTGGCAGGCGACAGGAATACGCACGTCCATGAACTCCACGTTGGCTTTGGGACCCGTGGTCTCGTTCAGGATTTTAATAGCCACCGGGATCTTCACCGTCTCACCTTCTGGGACCCAGATGCCCTAGAAAATGAAGCAATTACTACAAATGTATGATAAACATTTCAATTTTAACGCTGCCAAGTACACGAATCAGTTGGTGGGGGTTTAAATTTGGGCTCCCGGTTCACTTACCTTGTAGACGGTCCCAAAAGCCCCTGAGCCTAGAATCTTGACCCTCTTCAACTCCGTCTCCTTCAGGATGCGCAGCTGAGCCTGGTTGGGGGCTGTCCCACTGGGGGTCAAGGGCTCTACCAGCTGTCAAAAACATTGATTGATTGATTGAGAAGTTTATTGACATCTTAAAGAATTTAATCCATGTGGTGCGATGATGTCATGTTATCGATGGAAAAATGCATTTTTAGACTATATGATTTGCCTGAGCGGCTAGGAGACCCCGAGAGTAACAAGTGGTTGCCTTGTTGCCTTTCCATTAAGAACAATAAATTAGTTTTTAGTATACGTTTGCTGGTTTCAAGAAATGTAATGCCGAGCGCATATCATTATGTCAAGATAATGGCACTAGCATTTACTTTATTTAAGAATATTTTTCAACATATTGAGCAAAAAGGTCTCATATTTTTTTTTCTACCAAGAAAAGTGTTATTAGTGAGAATATATTTAATTTAAGGTATTTTGGGGTTCATTTAAGTTATTACATTTTACTTGTTTTGGAAAGTCTTGACAAGCCAAATTTTCTTGTTCTATTGGCAGATAATTTTGCTTAGTTCAAATAAAATACCCCTAATTTTTGGATGTTTTTTAATTGTTTTTGAACACTGACTTTTTGTAGTGTAGCTTAGCTACATTTAATCGAGAGTGGCTTGTAGCTTAAAGGCCTACTGAAATGAATTTTTTTAATTTAAACGGGGATAGCAGATCCATTCTATGTGTCATACTTGATCATTTTGCGATATTGCCATATTTTTGCTGAAAGGATTTAGTATAGAACAACGACGATAAAGTTCGCAACTTTTGGTCGCTGATAAAAAAAAGCCTTGCCTGTACCGGAAGCAGAGGTGTGGACTCGAGTCACATGACTTGGACTCGAGTCAGACTCGAGTCATGAATTTGATGACTTTAGACTCGACTTGACAAAATGTAAAAAGACTTGCAACTCGACTTAGACTTTAACATCAATGACTTGTGACTTCACTTGGACTTGAGCCTTTTGAATTGACATGACTTGACATGACTTGCTACTTTCCCCAAAACCCAAAGATGAAAAAGTTATTCGGGAGCGCTCCGTATTTTTCATTGTGTACTTGTCCATCAGCGTTGCGTGTGTCAGCTGGTGTGCTCTCAGTACAACAGCCAATCAAATTAGATCTACTTTGTTTTCATCACACAGCATTCATCCAATCAAATTGCAGGACAACCAACGAAGAAGACATGTCCAAACCACACGCCAGTGAACAAAAAATGATACCTAAAATCATTTTGTTTGGGTATAAAAATTACGAGGTGGTCAACACAAAACGGTTTGCAGTATGCAACACATGCGGTTCGAAAATTACTGATGGAGAGGCAACAACTTCCAACTTCGTCCGGCATTTGAAGTTGCACAAAGAACGGTAAGTTTTGAATGTAAGATAACGTTTATTGGCTAAGTAACGTGACTTTTATTTGCTGTGTAGTTAAATCAGTGAGGCTGTAAACTCACTGCTAACGTTATAACGTTATTGCAAACACGGGAATCTGTTGCAGTTCACTACCTTATTCATACTTTTTGTTCAGTGATTTTTTTTAAGCAGGGTTACGTTAGTCAATATATCACACGTAACGTTAGACGGCGGTCAGCAGCACCGCGTATTTTAGCCACCTAAAAAAAAGACAAAAATAGTAAAATAAAGGTCAGTTAAAATGTATACTATTTTATGAATATGTGTACCGTTTTAGCTAGCTTTCTGACATACTGTTGGTTGTTTACCTCAGTGGTCCCCAACCACCGGGCCGCGGCCCGATACTGGTCCGTGGATCGATTGGTATCGGGCCGCACAAGAAATAATTTTTTTTTTCTTTTCTTTTTTTAATTAAATCAACATAAAAAACACAAGATACACTTACAAGTAGTGCACCAACCCAAAACAACTCTCTCCCCCCTTTTGTTCTGGGCATTGAACATGAAGACTCTTCCTTCACTTCCGAGTGGCCATGAGAGTCTTGGCAGTGCCTGCTTCCAGTGCTCCAGTGGAGCGAGTTTTCAGCCATGGTGGCATCATACTACGCCCCCATCGTGCACAAATGACTGACAGACTCTTGGCTAATTTGGTCTTTTGCAAATGCAATGCAGCATAGGGCCCTGACATATAAAAAGTACAACTTTTTTGTTATGTTCACGTATATGTCATGTTTTTTCAATGTTAACACTTTTGTACAAATAAGTACATTTGCACTTTATTTTTCAATGTGTTTGTTCTGTAAAGGAATGAGTTAATGTTTAAAATGACTGGTTAATAGTGCTATTATAAAGTGCAATGTCAGCACAATTTTCTTTCCTGCAATTTAAAATGCACTTGTTTTAATAAATAAATACAGCGTTTGAAAAGCATACACAATCTGTGTTAATATATTAGTCTGTGGTTAAAAGGACTTGAAAGGACTCGAAACTCAAAATGCAGGACTTAGGACTTGACTTGAGACTTTCCAGTCTTGACTTTGGACTTGACTCGGGGCTTGCCTGTCTTGACTCGGGACTTGACTCAGACTTGAGGGCAAAGACTTGAGACTTACTTGTGACTTGCAAAACAATGACTTGGTCCCACCTCTGACCGGAAGTAGCGTGACGTCATAAGTTGAAAGTCTCCTCACATTTCCCCATTGTTTACACCAGCAGCGAGAGCGATTGGGACCGAGAAAGCGACGATTACCCCATTAATTTGAGCCAGGATGAAAGATTCGTGGATGAGGAACGTGAGAGTGAAGTATTAGAGTGCAGTGCAGGACGCATCTTTTTTCGCTCTGACCGTAACTTAGGTACAAGGGCTCATTGGATTCCACACTCTCTCCTTTTTCTATTGTGGATCACGGATTTGTATTTTAAACCACCTCGGATACTATATCCTCTTGAAAATGAGAGTCGAGAACGCGAAATGGACATTCACAGTGACTTTTATCTCCACGACAATACATCGGTGAAGCACTTTAGCTTCGGAGCTAACGTGATAGCATCGTGCTTAAATGCAGATAGAAACAAAAGAAATTAAAAAAACGTTCTGTTAATTTATACACAAGGGGTTAATCTCTCTCCTGTGTTAGTTTGAAGCCGAAACGACAAACGCGCTCAGAGGAGATAGTTTTTTAAGGAAGGTGACCGGTTTTTACCAAAAAATTGTTTTGAAGGGGGAATAGCAAACTCCCTGTTGATTTTTGCTGGGGGTTGTCAATTTATGAAATGTAGGTCTAAGTAAGACCTATATTGAGGTTTTTGTTTCATGTCTCTTCGACCTTCCCAGTGGGAGTTACAGGCAGTTTAGTCAGATTTTTCATCCGAGGAGCAGTTTTTTGTGCGTTTTATTAAAAAATTGCTGTAGAGCACAATTTTTAGATTTGGGGTTAGGTTTTTTCATTAGATCACAGTTTTAGCCAGTCCTGATGTGTGTGTTCAGTTTGGTGAGTTTTGAAGCATGTTAAGGGGGTCAAATTACAGCTCAAAGAGGCAAAAGTGACTGTTTTTAGTACTTTTTTGTCTTGAAGGGGGAATTGCCAACTTCCTGTTGATTTTAGCCCGAGAATGTACCATTATGAAAGTTAGGTCTGAGTCAGACCTACATAGAGGTTTTTGTTTCATGTCTTTCCGACCTTCCTAGTGGGAGTTACAGGCAGTCTAGTTTTTTTTTTTCCTAGGGGGCGCTAGAGCGCAATTTTGATTTTTGCGGTTCAGTTTTTTTACTAAAAGACAATTTTCGCAGGTCCTGATGTGTGGGTCAAATATGGTGAGTTTTGAAGCATGTTAAGTGGGTCAAATTAGTGCTCAAAGAGGCGGCGGAAGAAAAAGAATAAAGAATAAAACGAACGAATAACAATAGGTCCTTATGTCCCATTGCATAAGGACTCCCTGTGGGAGTCCTTTTGCAATGGGCCATTGCGGGCCCTAATAAGCCCCTGACTGGAAGGATAGACAGAATATCAACAATACTACCAAACTCTGGACCTGTAACCACACGGTTAATAATGCTGTTGCTAACAACGCCATTGAAGCTAACTTAGCTACGACCTCGACAGAGCTATGCTAAAAACATTAGCTCTCCACCTACGCCAGCTCTCATCTGCTCATCAACACCGGAGTTCACCTGCGTTCCAGCGATCGACGGCGCGACGAAAGACTTCACCCGATCATCGATGCGGTCGGCGGCCCGGAGAAGGAGGAAGTCAACCCAGACAGGTGAGGACAGCGGTGCGGCGGCGGGCGTTGTAGCTTTCCACGACACCCCGGCCGCCATCAGAGTCGGCAAGAAACATATATTTACCCAAAGTTACGTATGTGACATGCACATAGCGGCACGCACGTACGGGCAAGCGATCAAATGTTTGAAAGACAAAGCTGTAGTCAAGGTAGCGCGTCTGCTATCCAACTCAAAGTCCTCCTGGTTGTGTTGCTGCAGCCGCCGCGCTAATACACGATCCCGCCTAACTCAAAGTCCTCCTGGTAAGAGTCTCTGTTGTCCCAGTTCTCCACAGGCCAATGGTAAAGCTTGACTGTCATCTTTCGGGAATGTAAACAATGATACACCGGCTGTGTTATCCGGCAAAGCAGTCAGGGGGTGCATTCTATGGCGGGGGTGCGTTATCCGGCACAACTCCTGCCGCAATACACCGCTTCCCACCTACAGCTTTCTTCTTTGCAGTCTCCATTGTTAATTGAATTAATTGCAAAAGATTCACAAACACAGATGTCCAGAATACTGTGGAATTTAGCGATGAAAAAAGACGATTTAAGCTGGCGACCGACCTATTCCAAAATGTCTGATTCAACAATTGACGTCATGTGCATACCAGTGACGTGCGGTCGCCTCACCTGCCATCATGGAAAGAAAAAAAATGTAAAAAAAAAAAATAATAATTAAATTGTTATATGTATCCAGTGATTATACTATAAAGTTATTTTCCATTTAACTTCACCAGTTTTAGATTATTTTTATTCAAAATCGCTGAATTTTCACATTTGCCGTTCAAATACTGAGAAGAGACGGTGCGGTGATCAGCAGCCAGTTGAGGCACGTCACTCAATTGTGCCTCACCATGGATTGCGGACTCGGCTAACTGCTGGCCTGCTGTGCAGTGAGACCGTATTGCTATATGAATTATATTATACATTTCCATAGTTTAGTTAGCTGAGGTATATAATGTACAGTGTATTTTGTCAACAACTGTATGTGTGTAACGTATTTCTTGTGCTGAGCGATCATAAAACTGCTGCGAAGACGCACTGTCTGAGGCTCGCGTAATCCCGCCTCCTGATGCCGGTTATTGCACCTCCGCCGCAGACTGCACCCCCCGACGGGAGCGCCACACCAACCAAAGCCCACACCCAAACCCTCCACGTGCAAGACCGAATCCACCCAAAAAAAGTCACTTAACAAGAAGCCAAAAAGTGCAAAAACAACATTGCTCGCGCCGGAGGAGCCGTGAGTGAACGACTGCAGGGACACAACATTAGGTACACCTGCAGACTGCAGCACGGATTTCATATTTCATTCATTCACAACTCCTCCAACACGAACACCACTGTTCCCGCACTTATGGCGTGTCTTAATGAAATTAAACAATGGATGTCCGCTAACTTCTTGCAACTCAACGCCAAGAAAACGGAAATGCTGATTATCGGTCCTGCTAAACACCGACATTTATTTAATAATACCACCTTAACATTTGACAACCAAACAATTACACAAGGCGAATCAGTAAAGAATCTGGGTATTATCTTCGACCCAACTCTCTCGTTTGAGTCACACATTAAGAGTGTTACTAAAACGGCCTTCTTTCATCTCCGTAATATCGCTAAAATTCGTTCTATTTTATCCACTAGCGACGCTGAGATCATTATTCATGCGTTCGTTACGTCTCGTCTCGACTACTGTAACGTATTATTTTCGGGTCTCCCTATGTCTAGCATTAAAAAATTACTGTTGGTACAAAATGCGGCTGCTAGACTTTTGACAAGAACAAGAAAGTTTGATCATATTACGCCTATACTGGCTCACCTGCACTGGCTTCCTGTGCACTTAAGAAGTGACTTTAAGGTTTTACTACCGGTACTTACGTATAAAATACTACACGGTCTAGCTCCGTCCTATCTTGTCGATTGCATTGTACCATATGTCCCGGCAAGAAATCTGCGTTCAAAGAACTCCGGCTTATTAGTGATTCCCAGAGCCCAAAAAAAGTCTGCGGGCTATAGAGCGTTTTCTATTCGGGCTCCAGTACTATGGAATGCCCTCCCGGTAACAATTAGAGATGCTACCTCAGTAGAAGCATTTAAGTCCCATCTTAAAACTCATTTGTATACTCTAGCCTTTAAATAGCCCCCCTGTTAGACCAGTTGATCTGCCGTTTCTTTTCTTTTCTCCTCTGCTCCCCTTTTCCTTGAGGGGGGGGGGGGCACAGGTCCGGTGGCCATGGATGAAGTGCTGGCTGTCCAGAGTCGGGACCCGGGGTGGACCGCTCGCCTGTGCATCGGCTGGGAACATCTCTGCGCTGCTGACCCGTCTCCGCTCGGGATGGTGTCCTGCTGGCCCCACTATGGACTGGACTCTTACTATTATGTTGGATCCACTATGGACTGGACTCTCACAATATTATGTCAGACCCACTCGACATCCATTGCTTTCGGTCTCCCCTAGAGGGGGGGGGGGGTTACCCACATATGCGGTCCTCTCCAAGGTTTCTCATAGTCATTCACATCGACGTCCCACTGGGGTGAGTTTTTCCTTGCCCGTATGTGGGCTTTGTACCGAGGATGTCGTTGTGGCTTGTGCAGCCCTTTGAGACACTTGTGATTTAGGGCTATATAAATAAAGATTGATTGATTGATTGATTATAAGTAAAGGTAAGACCATAATAAGGTTTATTTTATTAAATGTGCTTTTTTGTGTGCTACAGTTTGTATGTGTAAAGTTAAAGTTAAGTTAAAGTACCAATGATTGTCACACGCACACTATGTGTGGTGAAATCTGTCCTCTGCATTTGACCCATCCCCTTGCTCACCCCCTGGGATGTGAGGGGAGCAGTGGGCAGCAGCGGCGCCGTGCCCGGGAATAATTGTTGGTGATTTAACCCCCAATTACAACCCTTGATGCTGAGTGCCAAGCAGGGAAGAATGCTGGTATGAGCTTTTAAACATAACCCGTTAACTGCAGCCAATCAAATGGTGAATAAGATACTCTTTAGGATTCATATGTTTGTAAATCTGACTGTGATGAAGTCAGTGCCTCACCAGTCATGAACCTCACCGCATGTCACTGGTGCATACGTCATCATACCGAGACGTTTTCAACCGGAAGTTTCCCGGGAAATTTAAAATGGCACTTTATATGTTAACCCGGCCGTATTGGCATGTGTTGCAATGTTAAGATTTCATCATTGATATATAAACTATCAGACTGCGTGGTCGGTAGTAGTGGGTTTCAGTAGGCCTTTAACTTACTACATTTAAGTAGCTTGCCCATCACTGCGTGTGACCCGCAGTAACACGAATGCTGCTTTTTGAATCAAACTGTGGCAAATATGAATGGAAACACTTCCAAAATCTGCGCCTGCCTTGTGCTGATACCGATGATTTTTGCATCCTTCGAATACAAATAATTCTGGGGCGTGGATATGGCCAAGGTGGGCCACAGCATGCCCACCCTGAGCAAATCAGTTCGGCGTCAGCTGCTATCACACTTGACAAAGACCCGCCGCTCACCAGCTGTGCACATACAAAACCCTTTTGTGCCAAGGTTTATGACGAGCACCCTCAGAACAGCCTGGCATCCGATGACAGCTGACGCCAAGCTGATGGGGCCTCAGACTCTAAATCTAAAGAAGCAGGGGCCTCACCTGTAAGTGAGCCAGAGGGACGCACCAGACAGAAATTAAAGCAGACAGCAAATAGAACAATTGGACTTACAAATATTGGCAAAGTCGTATCGACTATCCAGCGCGCACCCAAATGGAAGCTCATATCGAGGCACAAAACACACATCACTGAGCACAAGAAGTCAATGTGTCTGATCGATGCCCGTCTTAATGAGCCTATCGGAGCCCTGGCGCGCCGCGGTTTATCAGCGGCATAATCACGCCGCTCAACCACGGCCATCAAACAATATAATGAGACCATACATCAGCCGGTCAGCCGCTCAAGCACTCACTCCACCTGACGTAAAACCATCACCGCAATAAGAGCTGTGACCGCGCCGCCTGCCCGCCCACCGCACAGAATGAACGAGTACGCCTGCAGCCTGCCAGTGATTTGTTGTGTCATGGCTTCGGGCCCCGGAGCAGAGACTTACTGTGATGCCCAGGCAGGAACTAGGTTAGTGGGCTGAGCCTGGATATACCTATTATTTAATATAAAAACAGCTTGTGGTTGGACTTAACTCATCTTCCAACTGAGACATTTTGCCCAATTACATATAGGGATTGGTACCAAATGTATTACTTTTACAAGTACCGACGGACCAGGTACCGATTCATATGATATCAAACGGTGCCATAGTTCGATACCTCTGTCGGACGTGACGTCGCATCCGGTTTTGAACTTGGCACATGCTCAGGCACTCTTGTTTCTACACTGCAAAAAGTCAGTGTTCAAAAACAAAAAAACAAAAATGAGGGGTATTTTATTTGAACTAAGCCAAATTTTCTGCCAATAGAACAAGAAAATTTGGCTTGTCAAGACTTTCCAAAACAAGTAAAATTGAAGAAAGGTGACGGGTTTTTACAAAAATGTTGTGTTGAAGGGGGAATAGCAAACTTCCTGTATATTTTTGCTGGGGGTTGTCAATTTATGAAATGTAGGTCTAAGTGAGACCTACGGAGAGGTTTTCGTTTCATGTCTCTCCGACCTTCCCAGTGGGAGTTACAGGCAGTTTAGTAATTTATTTCTTCCGAGGAGCAGTTTTTTTCTCCGTTTTATTCAAAAAAATTCTGTAGAGCGCAATTTTTGAATTTGGGGTTAGTTTTCTTTATTAGATCACAGTTTTTGCCAGTCCTGATGTGTGCATTCAGTTTGGTGAGTTTTGAAGCATGTTAAGGGGGTCAAATTACAGCTGAAAGAGGCAAAAGTGACTGATTTTACTAAAATTTAGTGTTGAAGGGGGAATAGCAAACTTCCTGTAGATTTTTGGCCGAGAAAATAAATTAATAAAATTTAAGTCTAAGTGAGACCTACATAGAGGTTTTTGTTTCATGTCTCTACGACATTCGTACGGGGAGTTAGAACAAGTTTACTTGGTAGGGGGCGCTAGAGCGCAATTTTGAGTGTTGGGGTTTGGTATTTTTACCAAAGAGTTTTGTTCGAGTTTTTTTATGTGTGCGTCAAATTTGGTGAGTTTTGAAGCATGTTAAGGGGGTCAAAGTAGTGCGCAAAGCTGCGGAAAAATAATAAAGAATAATAATAATAATAAAACCTTAGAAATTCAATAGGTCCTTATGTCCCATTGCATAAGGACTCCCTGTGGGAGTCCTTTAGCAATGGGCCATTGCGGGCCCTAATTAGCTAACCTCAATGAACTCAAACATACCTTAAAATAAGTATATTCTCACTAATAACAACTGTGCTACTATATGAGTACATATTTTCTATTGTTACATTAAAAATAAAACAGCAAAGTCCGTTTGGCTGTCATCTGTTGTGTCAAAGTCATGATTTTGTTTTTCATGCTTGAAAAAAGAAATTATTACTTTAAAAAAAGTAGTTGTATACTTATGAGTGTTGATGACACAGCTTTGCAACAGTTGATATTCTAGTTTCAAGCATGTTTTACTCAATATAGGTCATACAATCTCAGCAACAAGCTGTAATATCTTACTGAGATCATTTAGGACCAAAACTCTTAAAACAAGTAAAACACTCTAACATAAGAAGAATTATCTTATCAGACAGAAAATAAGCAAATATCACCCTTATTTGAGATATTTAATCTTACTTAGATTTCAGTTTTTGCAGTGTACGTAATGTTGCAATTTTCCATACCACCAAAGCAAGAACAACACGCTCAAAAGTATTTTAAGGCTCGATGTTAATAGACATTGAATTTGCCATAAACACGTTCAGTCTAATTATACTGCTAAATGAATGCAGACTCGGGTTGTACGGTATAGAATAGAATTGAATAGAATAGAATAGAAAGTACTTTATTGATCCCTGGGAGAAATTCAGCACCACAGTTCGCTCACAATAAACAATAAACAGTTAGGTATTTTTTACATGTGAATAATGTAAATACAGTCTATTATACAACATTATTCAAATGTGAATAATATAAATACAGTCTATTATACAGCATTATTCACATGTGAATCATATAAATACAGTCTATTATACAGCATTATTCACATGTGAATCATATAAATACAGTCTATTATACAGCATTGTTCACATGTGAATAATATACATACATTCTACTATACAGCATTATTCACATGTGAATCATATAAATACAGTCTATTATACAGCATTATTCACATGTGAATCATATAAATACAGTCTATTATACAGTATTATTCACATGTGAATAATATAAATCATATATGGATAAACCGCTGATGTCGCGATTGGAAAGACCTCAGACTTTGGAAAAATTCCAAAAGGCTCGTTTGGAGGACGTATGAAGGAAGGCAAGATTATTTTATAAGTATCTCCGTCATGCCTCCATTGTTTGTTTTAGGTGGGGCTGAACGTTTGTAAAGTTAAGTTAAAGTCCCAATGATTGTCACACACACACTAGGTGTGGTGAAATTTGTCCTCTGCATTTGACCCATCCCCTTGATCACCCCCTGGGAGGTGAGGGGAGCAGTGGGCAGCAGCGGTGCTGCGCCCGGGAATCATTTTTGGTGATTTAACCCCCAATTCCAACCCCCTGTAGGGAGGGTCATCCTCCCCCAGAAGATTTCTTTGTGATTTTCACATACAAATGAAGCATTCTGGTGCATTATGACAAAATAATTTAATTAATTTCATTGACAAGCAATTCTATTATGGTCATACTCTTGTTTGCTAGACTATATAATGCATATGTTCATTTTTGACTGTACTTAAATGTATAATAGACTGTATTTATATTATTCACACGTGAATAATACTGTATAACATACTGTATTTATATTATTCACATGTGAATAATACTGTATAATATACTGTATTTATATTATTCACATGTGAATAATACTGTATAATAGACTGTATTTATATTATTCACATGTGAATAATACTGTATAATATACTGTAATTATATTATTCACATGTGAATAATACTGTATAATATACTGTATTTATATTATTCACATGTGAATAATGCTGTATAATAGACTGTATTTATTTCACATGTGAATAATAAAAATATAGTCTATTATACAGCATTATTCACATGTGAATAATACAAATACAGTCTATTATACAGCATTATTCACATGTGAATAATACAAATACAGTCTATTATACAGCATTATTCACATGTGAATAATATAAATACAGTATATTATACAGTATTATTCACATGTGAATAATATAAATACAGTCTATTATACAGTATTATTCACATGTGAATAATATAAATACAGTCTATTATACCTTTAAATACAGTCAAAAAGGAACATATACATTTTACAATCCATACCGGTATTAGTATATACCGCGATCCCTTACTGAGATTTTTACTTTTTTCCCGGCTGTGGTCTTTTGAGTTTTTCCTTGCCTGGATGTGGGTTTAGATCAGGGGATGTCATTGTGTAGATCAGGGAATGTCTTTGTGAGTTCGTAAAATGCCCTTTACAACACTTGTGATTAAGGGCTAAATATGGAGTGAAATTACTGCCAAAACTCCACAAACACAAAAAAGCAAAAAAAACAAAAAAAAAAACATTTTCTGCAAGTAATAAAGATGATTCACAGGTATAAAAATAATTTTCTGCAAGTAAAAAAACGATTTACAGGTATAAAACAAATTTCGTCGATTCAAAAATGATTTCACAAGTATAAAAAAAATATATATATTTGAGTTAAAACTTTTAGCGGTGATGTTGCGGTAATGAGTGCAAGTGTGTGAATCATGTTGGGTGGAATATTACTGCTAAAAGTTTTAACTTGAAGAAAATTGTTTTTATACCTGCAAATCCTTGTTTTGATTAAAGAAACATGTTTTTATACTTGCTAATCATTTTTTTACTTGCAGAAATTTTTTTTTTAATTTTTTTTTTTTTAATTGTAAAAAAATGTTGTTTTTTTAACTTGCGAATCGTTGGGCGTGAGTAAAAAAATCTTTGTGTATTTGTAGAGTTTTGGCAGTAATATATACATTTTGATTGATTGATTGATTGATTGACTTTAAGATGCATATTTAAATAGTGTGCCTTTTCCAAAAATAAACACCCATACTTTTGGAGAGGGTGGGGCGTGGTTTAATTTGCAGGCTGGGAACGCTTCCACAAACCAACCATCTTCCAAACTAAAAAAAAGGAGTTATACTGTAAATATGACTGTGGAGCAAAATATACACAAAGCATATACAGGTAAAAGCCAGTAAATTAGAATATTTTGAAAAACTTGATTTATTTCAGTAATTGCATTCAAAAGGTGTAACTTGTACATTATATTTATTCATTGCACACAGACTGATGCATTCAAATGTTTATTTCATTTAATTTTGATGACTTGAAGTGGCAACAAATGAAAATCCAAAATTCCGTGTGTCACAAAATTAGAATATTACTTAAGGCTAATACAAAAAAGGGATTTTTAGAAATGTTGGCCAACTGAAAAGTATGAAAATGAAAAATATGAGCATGTACAATACTCAATACTTGGTTGGAGCTCCTTTTGCCTCAATTACTGCGTTAATGCGGCGTGGCATGGAGTCGATGAGTTTCTGGCACTGCTCAGGTGTTATGAGAGCCCAGGTTGCTCTGATAGTGGCCTTCAACTCTTCTGCGTTTTTGGGTCTGGCATTCTGCATCTTCCTTTTCACAATACCCCACAGATTTTCTATGGGGCTAAGGTCAGGGGAGTTGGCGGGCCAATTTAGAACAGAAATACCATGGTCCGTAAACCAGGCACGGGTAGATTTTGCGCTGTGTGCAGGCGCCAAGTCCTGTTGGAACTTGAAATCTCCATCTCCATAGAGCAGGTCAGCAGCAGGAAGCATGAAGTGCTCTAAAACTTGCTGGTAGACGGCTGCGTTGACCCTGGATCTCAGGAAACAGAGTGGACCGACACCAGCAGATGACATGGCACCCCAAACCATCACCCAACCATGCAAATTTTGCATTTCCTTTGGAAATCGAGGTCCCAGAGTCTGGAGGAAGACAGGAGAGGCACAGGATCCACGTTGCCTGAAGTCTAGTGTAAAGTTTCCACCATCAGTGATGGTTTGGGGTGCCATGTCATCTGCTGGTGTCGGTCCACTCTGTTTCCTGAGATCCAGGGTCAACGCAGCCGTCTACCAGCAAGTTTTAGAGCACTTCATGCTTCCTGCTGCTGACCTGCTCTATGGAGATGGAGATTTCAAGTTCCAACAGGACTTGGCGCCTGCACACAGCGCAAAATTTACCCGTGCCTGGTTTACGGACCATGGTATTTCTATTCTAAATTGGCCCGCCAACTCCCCTGACCTTAGCCCCATAGAAAATCTGTGGGGTATTGTGAAAAGGAAGATGCAGAATGCCAGACCCAAAAACGCAGAAGAGTTGAAGGCCACTATCAGAGCAACCTGGGCTCTCATAACACCTGAGCAGTGCCAGAAACTCATCGACTCCATGCCACGCCGCATTAACGCAGTAATTGAGGCAAAAGGAGCTCCAACCAAGTATTGAGTATTGTACATGCTCATATTTTTCATTTTCATACTTTTCAGTTGGCCAACATTTCTAAAAATCCCTTTTTTGTATTAGCCTTACACAATATTCTAATTTTGTGACACACGGAATTTTGGATTTTCATTTGTTGCCACTTCAAATCATCAAAATTAAATGAAATAAACATTTGAATGCATCAGTCTGTGTGTAATGAATAAATATAATGTACAAGTTACACCTTTTGAATGCAATTACTGAAATAAATCAAGTTTTTCAAAATATTCTAATTTACTGGCTTTTACCTTTATAATATATATTATTTACACCACAAGGAAGTGTTTTAAATGTGATTGAAATCATCACAGGTCCCCTTTTTTTTTTATTTAGCATTGGCAGTGTTTCACAACTACGGACTTGGTACTGGTATCTGTTATATTGTAAACAATACCCACGTTTTAATGCAAGGAGACTTGGCTTTGATTAACCTCCCTCTTCAATCTCTTATACACTCACGCGATCACCACTTGTCATAAAACATGATGGTTTGGATTTTCAAGTTCGATCCCAGAGCGGATTACGTTTGGGTTTTTTGTGTACTTGCAGAACCGTCAACCACCACCGTCACCACTTTGTGAACAAATGCATGAGCAATTTGTCCAACAGTTTAAAAGAACAACATTTCTCAATGAGCTATCGCAAGGAATTTAAGGATTTCACCATCTGCGGTCCGTAATATCATCAAAAGGTTCAGAGAATTTGGAGAAATCACTGCACGTAAGTGACCTTCAATCCCTCAGGCGGTACGACATCAAAAAGTGACATCAGTGTGTAAAGGATATCACCACATGGGCTCAGGAACACTTCATAAAACCACTGTCAGTAACTACAGTTGGTCGCTACATCTGTAAGTGCAAGGTAAAACTCTACTATGCAAAGCCAAAGCTATATATCAACAACACCCAGAAACGCCGCCGGCTTCGCTGGGCCCGAGGTCATCTAAGATGGACTGATACAAGGTGTAAAAGTGTTCTGTGGTCGGACGAGTCCACATTTCAAATTGTTTTTGGAAACTGTGGATGTCACGTCCTCCGGACCAAAGAGGAAAAGAACCATCCGGATTGTTATGGGCGCAAAGTTGAAAAACCAGCATCTGTGATGGTATGGGGGTGTATTAGTGCCCAAGGCATAGGTAACTTACACATCTGTGAAGGCGCCATTAATTCTGACAGGTACATACAGGTTTTGGAGAAACATATGTTGCCATCCAAGCAATGGTATCATGGATATGTCAGCAAGAAAATGCCAAGCCACGTGTTACAACAGTGTGGCTTCATAGTAAAATAGTGCGGGTACTAGACGGGCCTGCCTGTAGTCCAGGCCTGTCTGCCATTGAAAATGTGTGGCGCAATATGAAGCCTAAAATACCACAACGGAGACCCCGGAGTGTTGAACAACTTAAGCTGTACATCAAGCAAGAATGGGAAATAATTAATAATAATAATAATAATAATAGATTTTATTTGTAAAACGCACTTTACATTTAGTGAACAACCTCAAAGTGCTACAGTGTATTAAAAAAAATAAAAAGATAATAAAAAAATTAATAAAATAAAAACTAGAACAGCCAAATAGTTAGAACTACTATGCATATATCTAAAAAAGGCTTTTTTAAAAAGAAGGGTTTTTAAGCCTTTTCTAAAAGCATCCACAGTCTGTGGTGCCCTCAGGTGATCAGGGAGAGCGTTCCACAGACTGGGAGTGGCGGAGCAGAAAGCCCGGTCTCCCATTGTTCGTAGCTTTGTCCTCGGAGGTTGGAGGAGGTTAGCCTGTCCGGAGCGGAGGTGTCGAGTGGAGGATTTGGGGGTGAGTAGTTCTTTGAGAAGAATTCCACTTCAAAAATTGGTCTCCTCAGTTCCGAAACGTTTACCGAGTGTTGTTAGAAGGAAAGGCCATGTAACACAGTGGTAAAAATGCCCCATGTGCTGACTTTTTTGCAATGTGTTGCTGCCATTAAATTTTAAGTTAGTGATTATTTGCAAAAAAAATAAAGTTTCTCAGTTTGGACATTAAATATCTTGTCTTTGCAGTCTTTGCAGTCAACGTTTCAATGCCACTTAAAACATTGCTTTATAAAGGTTATAAATTACTAAATAGATTCAATCAATTTCCATACTTTCTATGCAAAACGTTATTGTTCAGGTAAATGAAAACAAATGATGTGGGGTCAATTAGCATCTCTGAACAGATTTGAAGGTTACACAGCCGTTTTTTTTTGTTTAAAAGAGCGCAAGCTGTTATTGCTCCAAAAGGGAGGCGGAACATTAAATTCCAGCGACTAGTTAACATCCAAGCGTTCCCAAATGTGCAATTAAAATAGTAATAGGTATGTCCAGGCTGGTTCACAATCATATTTGGGCAAAGAGCATGATCAGCATCCACATGTTTGAATACTCAGGGCACGTGGAAGACAAGAGGGAAGCAACGCAGTGTTGACACTGTGATTGAGCTGTAATCAGAACAAATGACGACAGGCCGTAGTTGTTATTGTTTCATTAGGACGCGGCTGGACGGACGCCACAAGGAGAGCCCACAAGGAGAGCGCGAGGATTGAGCTGTAAATAGAATGCACGCCCATGGCCGAAGATGAGACTCTCTCCGGCTCTTCTTAGCCTGCGCACTTTATTTGCAGGCTAATAAAACCGTGCCTCTGCCAAATGAGCTCCACCGGCGTCACATTGGAGAGGAGACGCGAGCGTTGCCTTGCAAATAAGCAGCGCGCTAAATTGGACGAGAACAGACTTGCAAAATGAATAACTTTCAAACAGCAATGAGCCCACAGGTATAAATGTTCACACCCTGACTTATTTGTTGGGAAAGTAATTGGTGAGTTCAGTTCAGTTCAGTAAGACATCATCATCATCAGTCTCGTTCGGAAATATCTGCTTTGTGGACAAGTCTGAAGCCAGTCATTCTTAAATAGTGGGGGCCTGGGTGGTGCATTGCAAGGGCGGGGCGTGTGTAACCCAGGAAACATGCTCTATCAGTATCATGCAGTAAAAAAAACACAAAAAAACCCAATGTTTTTTACACTCCTCAGCCTTCCCGGTAAGGTCTATTCAGGTGTACTGGAAAGGAGGCTACGCCGGATAGTCGAACCTCGGATTCAGGAGGAACAGTGTGGTTTTCGTCCTGGTTGTGGAACTGTGGACCAGCTCTATACTCTCGGCCGGGTCCTTGAGGGTGCATGGGAGTTTGCCCAACCAGTCTACATGTGCTTTGTGGACTTGGAGAAGGCATTCGACCATGTCCCTCGGGAAGTCCTGTGGAGAGTGCTCAGAGAGTATGGGGTAACAGACTGTCTGATTGTGGCGGTCCGCTCCCTGTACGATCAATGTCAGAGCTTGGTCCGCATTGCCGGCAGTAAGTCGAACACGTTCCCAGTGAGGGTTGGACTCTGCCAAGGCTGCCCTTTGTCACCGATTCTGTTCATAACTTTTATGGACATAATTTCTAGGCGTAGTCAGGGCGTTGAGGGGATCCGGTTTGGTGGATGCAGGATTAGGTCTCTGCTTTTTGCAGATGATGTGGTCCTGATGGCTTCATCTGGCCAGGATCTTCAGCTCTCACTGGATCGGTTCGCAGCTGAGTGTGAAGCGACTGGGATGAGAATCAGCACCTCCAAGTCCGAGTCCATGGTTCTCGCTCGGAAAGGGTGGAGTGCCATCTCCGGGTTGGGGAGGAGACCCTGCCCCAAGTGGAGGAGTTCAAGTACCTCGGAGTCTTGTCCACGAGTGATGGAAGAGTGGATGGTGAGATCGACAGGCGGATCGGTGCGGCGTCTTCAGTAATGCGGACGCTGTATCGATCCGTTGTGGTGAAGAAGGAGCTCTCAATTTTACCGGTCAATCTACGTTCCCATCCTCACCTATGGTCATGAGCTTTGGGTTATGACCAAAAAGACAAGATCATGGGTACAAGCGGCCGAAATTAGTTTCTTCCGCCGGGTGGCGGGGCTCTCCCTGAGAGATAGGGTGAGAAGCTCTGCCATCCGGGGGGAGCTCAAAGTAAAGCCGCTGCTCCTCCACATCGAGAGGAGCCGGATGAGGTGGTTCGGGCATTTGGTCAGGATGCCACCCGAACGCCTCTCTAGGGAGGTGTTTAGGACAAGTCCGACCGGTAGGAGGCCATGGGGAAGACCCAGGACACGTTGGGAAGACTATGTCTCCCGGCTGGCCTGGGAACGCCTCGGGATCCCTCGGGAAGAGCTGGACGAAGTGGTTGGGGAGAGGGAAGTCTGGGCTTCCCTGCTTAGGCTGCTGACCCTGCAACCCGACCTCGGATAAGCGAAAGAAGATGAATGGATGGATGTTTTATTAATTATTGTTTTGTTGCTGACCAATTTTAATTCATTATTATTCATGCCACCGTAGCCCCCACTCCTTCCCCTCTGTTGCAAGTCTCGAGTTGTATGTTGTAATATGTATATGTGCTTTCCCACTCCAGACTGGGCGCCCTTAGGAGCCCAGTCTAGATTGTATTTTTTTACTCATCCTCCCCCAGCGTTGACCTTTTTCACATCTTTTACGGGGCGCCTTGTGGCGACCTATCAGGGTTCCTGTTCTGTAACCCTGTACACGGTTTGTTTGTCTAATCTTGAACGGGTTTGTGCTGAAAACAAAGTTTTGTTGTACTTGTGCAATGACAATAAAGACCTACCTACCTACCTATCTAAGTTCCATCCATCCTTTTTCTACCGCTTGTCCCTTCTGTGGTCGCGGGGGGTGCTGGAGCCTATCTCAGCTGCATTCGGGCGGTAGGCGGGGTACACCCTGGACAAGACAACATTCACACTCACATTCACACACTAGGGCCAATTTAGTATTGCCAATCAACCTATCCCCAGGTGCATGTCTTTGGAGGTGGGAGGAAGCCGGAGTACCCGGAGGGAACCCACGCAGTCAAGGGGAGAACATGCAAACTCCACAACAAAAGACCCCGAGCCCGGGAATGGAACACAGGACCTTCGTATTGTGAGGCACATCAGTAACCCCTGTACCACTGTGCTGCTTATTAATTAATTTGTTTTTTTCAGTACCAAATGGTTCAAGTTGGTCAAAGATGTTAACTTTTTTTTTCAAATTTCAGACAAATTGATGCACTTTAAATCTTTTATTTTACATACAATGTTAATACAGATATACAAAGTTGGCACGTTGTGTATATCGTAAATAAAAACAGAATACAATGATTGGCAAATCTTTTTCAACCTATATTCAATTGAATAGACTGCAAAGACAAGATACTTAACGTTCGAACTGGAAAACTTTGTTATTTTTTGCAATTAGCAGCTCATTTGGGATTTGATGCCTGCAACATGTTTCAAAAAAGCTG